>NW_022589704.1:38475946-38521799 GCF_004348235.1 Phoca vitulina | reverse complement strand
TAACTCTGAAACAAATAATACATTATATGTTAAAAAAAAAAAAAAAAGAATATAGCAGGAAGGGAGAAATGAATGGGGGGAAATCGGAGGGGGAGACGAACCATGAGAGACTATGGACTCTGAGAAACAAACTGAGGGTTCTAGAGGGGAGGGGGGTGGGGGGATGGGTTAGCCTGGTGATGGGTATTAAAGAGGGCACGTACTGCATGGAGCACTGGGTGTTAAACACAACTAATGAATCATTGAACACTACATCAAAAACTAATGATGTAATGTATGGTGATTAACATAACATAATAAAATAAAATTTAAAAAAATCCAAAAAAAAAAAAAAAAAAACAACCAAAACAGATTTTCTTTTGAAAATTCCTTGGGAATTCTTACAACAACTGGCTTGCATTTTCCTTGGGGCCACGGGGGGCAGCTGATCCATTAAATGAAGCATGTGCCACAACCACTCAATGATACTGACTGCCTGCCCCCCTCGGTCTTTGCATTTGGGATCAGCGTTCCAGAAAAGTAATGGCAAGTGAGGATAAGTAGAGATCAAGATGGAAAGGCCATCAGGAGAAGGCTTTATTGGGGCCAGGCCTTGTAAACAGAGGAGAATCTATATTCTGTGCTGGGCCAGGGCAGCAAGAGCTGGGAGAAGCACCGCATGCGTGTTCGGAAGGCACCAAGGAGACTAACCTAGAGCACAGGGGAGTGCTGGGGAGTCACTGGGAAATTTAATCAGATGGTTGGAGCCAAATTATGTGAGGAATTTTTCAAAAACCTAGTTGAGGAGTTTGGGCATAGTGCAGTGAGCAGTGGGAAGACTCTGGAGGTTCCTGAGCTAGGGAGTAACAAACACACGGTGTTTTTTTAAAGCAAGGGTTTTCAGAGTGTGTTGGGTGGATTCAGGGTGGGTAGGAGGGGAAGCGTCTTGAGGGAGGGGACCTGGCCAGGAGTCCTTGCAGCCCTAACATGTACAATGTGAAATAAGAATTGCCTACAGATAATAAGTAAGGAAGAGACACAGGCAGCTCTGATTGTAACATCAAGCTTTTAGACAGTAACCGTAACTGTCCTTCGTGAAGCACCTGCTATGCATACGGAACCACGCACTCTCCAGAGAGGATCTCGGGAAATCCTCACACGTTCACGAAGCAGGCATTATTATCACCAGCAACATCGCCACTTCGTAACTAAGGAAACTGAAGTCAGATGCCAGTGAATGGTAGCTTTGGGATCTGAGCCAGGTCTATCTGACGCTACAAGCAGTGTGGGAAACGCTGGTGGACAGGAGCGTGTGAAGCTTTATGCAGACTGCGCGGGAGACAAGAGCTGTTCAGGTGGGTATCCACCATCGGCACCTGAACACACAGTCCTGGAGTTCCGGCGAGAGATGAGGGCCACACCTGTGCATTAAATGAGTTAGTGTAGTAGGGTGCTTTGTGAGGTGCCCTTGAATAAGTGTTAGCTGTTACTGATATTATCTGCAGAAGGTGAATACTAAAGACATGGGGAAATGTGTTGGGGTGTTAAGAATGGATTTTAATAAAATTGGCTACCAACCAATGATACGTCCAGAGGTCTGTTTGCATGTTTATGAATCTTTTACCCAAGGATCTAAGATCTATGTCACAAAGTAAACAAATAAACTTGACCTTAAAAGCTCTAGGATACAGAAGAGCCTCTTAATGTGGTGGTTTTCAATCCTGACTGCACATTGTAATCACTTAAGAAGCTTTAAAAAATCCCAATGTTCAGGCCACACCCAAGACATATTACATCAGAATCTGTGGGGTGGGACCCAGGCATAAGTGTTTTATGCAGCTCTCCAGATGAATCCAATTTGCAGCCAAGGTTGAGAACCATTATCCCCTACAGGAAGGTCAAATGTAACCAATGAAACATCTGGGGAGCATCTAGAGACCAACACAGAGGCAATGCTTCCTGTGTATTTGAAAGGCATCATTTGCAACATGAAGCACTGTGATCTCTCTGAGCACAAGGCTGCACTCTTGGATGGCTAAGCGACAGGGTGGCGTAGCACAGGTCCACTCAGGGGTGGCAGAATAAGGTTGTTGGTGCTGCAGTCTGAGAAACTGTAAGCTAGTAAACCTAGACAGCTCAGAAAGCAGCCATCATGAGTCAGCTTTCAAGAGCGTGATCATTAATAGGGGAGAGGAAAAACAAAAACAAAAGACTGAATGAAAATCTTTTAGGACTCAAAAGAAACATGATTCTAAAGTTGATTGCTTAAAAAAAAAAAGCACATATACTATTGCTGTATAATTTGAGACATTTAAAAGGATGTGCGAGGGGCACCTGGGTGGCTCAGTCATTAAGCGTCTGCCTTCGGCTAGGGTCATGATCTCAGGGTTCTGGGACCGAGCCCCGCATCGGGCTCCCTGCTCGGCAGGAAGCCTGCTTCTCCTTCTCGCACTCCCCCTGCTTGTGTTCCCTCTCTCGCTGTCTTTCTCTGTCAAATAAATAAATAAAATCTTTAAATAAATAAATAAAAGGATGTGGGAAATGCCATAATGCATTCCCTCATTATCAAAATGGACACTTAATAAAAATTAGTTCTGACTCCATTTATGCTCTAGATAAAGAGATTCAATTACAGAAACTCTGGAGACAGAAATTGTTAAATGCAAAAATTCTTTTGCCAATAGTTCTATTATGAAAAAAATTATTTACACATTACTTCATGGTTTAAAAATTACAATAAATTATGCTCTTGGCCCTTGTCAAGTTCTTAATGCAAGTCAGGTGCCCTGCCAAGAAATTCCAGGGCAGGAATGATGTTACTTCCACTTTAGAAATAAAAAAATGATCTTGGAAGATTGAGCTAATAGAATCATATGGGAACCGTAACTTAAGTAAAGTTCTAGGATACAATACTCCTATAGAGAGAGTAACTTTATGGTCTTTATGGTCTTAAAAAAAGGAAGTCAGATACAAAACAGTCAATGTTACATTTAGGAGGTGATCAAATAAATGGCTGACTTCAAGAGTAGTCGGCATTATGTTAATTATTTGCAGGAAAAATTTCAGTAACAGATTATTAGGGTTTTTTCCTTCATCATTGCTAGGCAGACCTGAAGTACGATAATAGTAGGATACTATTTCCATTTATCATTATGAAATTGCATATTCATATACAAACTAAAGCATTCTACCTGACAGAATACTTCAGGGGATAGGAGAAATATTCTGGCATCAAATCACGAGGAAGTCTGGGTGTTTTGGATCCCAGGTGTGCCACCAGGATCTTAGATGGCTTTGGTGACTGGTGCTCACTCTGCACTGGATGGGACAAAGCTTGGCCTAATCCAGCATGGCTCTGGCCTTGGTACTGGGATGGCTCAGAAGCCCACTTCTTTCCTGGTTCACTTTCTAAAAAAAGTCTCTATGACTTTTTTTTTATTATTATATTTTTTACAATTCCCTGCTAGTGCATGAGAACAAACCATCAAGCATTATAATAATTTCTGAAAGACTCCATCTTCTGGAACATAGCTCAATAATGAAAATTAAGGGGAAAAAAACACCTCCAAAATGGCTGCCCCAAAGCACAAGCATCAAAGTTCTTGCATTTTTGCTTTATTCTCCAAGAGTAGTGAAAGGCCCTAGGTCACTGCTTTGAGCTTGCTGATGCTTTCATTTACACAGTATTTTTATTTTTTTAAAGCTTTTATTTATTTATTTGACAGAGAGAAAGAGAGAGAGAGAGCATGAACAAGGGGAGGGGCAGAGGAAGAGGGAGAAACAGGCTTCTCGCTGAGCAAGGAGCCTGATGGGGGACTCGATCCCAGGACCCCGAGATCATGACCTGAGCCGCAGGCAGACACTTAACCAAATGAGACACCTAGGCACCCCTCATATACACACTATTTTTAAAAACCAATTTAATAAGCTGATTTTTTAGACCTTGCAAATCAGAAGAAATATATTAAAAGGGGAAACTGAAAGCCATGCCAGTGACAGGCATTCTCAGACAGCATTAGGGGTGGGGGTCAAGGGAGACGAACAACAATAAAATTAAAAAAACACCTGTATATTGTGACAGAGACACATTTGGCTTTCTTTCAGTCTCTGGAATCACAACTTCCCCGTCTCCACCCACCCAGGGACCATCCTTCATTTGCACTGTTTGGTTCGTAGTTCATCTTTGTGGGGCTGAGCAAAGAGAAGAGAAGGAACACTTTTTCTAAAAACAAGTACAGTTGACCCTTGAACAACATGGTCTGAACTGCATGGGTCCACTTATATGTGGACTTTTTTATAATAAATATAGTACAGAACTGTAGTATTTTCTCTTATGATTTTCTTAACATTTTCTTTTCTCTAGCTTACTTTATTGTAAGAATGCAGTATATAATACATGTAACATACAAAAATGTGCTAATTGACTGTTTATGTTATGGGTCAGTTTCCTGGGAACAGTAGGCTATTAGTGGTTAAGTTTTGGGGGAGTCAAAAGTTATCTGCAGGTTTTTTACCTCACAGGGGGGTCAGCACCCTTAGCCCCCACAATGTTCAAGGGTCAACTGCATAAAGCTACTTCAGGGACTGTGGGCAAGATGGGGGAAGGGTAGGAAGAAGGGAGGAAAGGAGAGAGAGAAAGACAAAAGAGCAGGAGATGAGAAAAGCAGCAGCCAAGATGCTGACTTTCAAGGGAGAGAGGGAGGAAAAGAGGGCCCTAAGGGGTCTCACTGTGTGGTGGGAGAAATAATTCCCTCTCATATCCCATGCCCTCAAGACAACCTTCAGCAAAGAACCACATGGCTCTTCAGTGCCCTCTGGTCTGTTTAATTCTGTTGAGTGTGACCTGGTGCCCACCTAGCTTCCAGATAGTCCAGTTTTAGTCAAGTAATAACAGCTCTGTACGATGATTCCCCCCAAACCATGAAATATCTTAAATGCACTGTGCATAGGGAAGCAGGGAGAAATATAATGTATTTGTGAAAGAGTTTCAGTAAATGGTGGGTTAAATTCTCTGACACTTAGTCATCGCTTTGGTTACATGGAAAATTCACATATGTGAGCACATCTCCAATAATATTAGATAAATTAGGTGTTACTGCATTTAAATTCCTAGAAATGTGGAGTTACAAAAGGTCCTTAAATAAACTTCTGGGTCCCATATTTGGCATAAGAACTATATGGTGTTTGGAAAGAGTTTTCCCTTCTGGCATAGCTAAGGTCAGGATTGGCATTATAATGGTCCTAGAAAAATACCTTCACATTCCAAAATTTTGACCAATTTTAGGTGAGCACTCTAACAGCTGCAAAAAGCAAGTCAAAGTTTCCAAAGCCCTTCTCTCCTCTGCACTTGAAAAGACATGTAAATGTGCTCAAATAAGGAAAAGAATGGAAAGTTTACCAGATCCCAAGGAATTCTGAAAGATCATTCAAATTTGTTATTGTCATAATTTTCACAATATTATGCTCATACCACTAAAAGGGATGAAATTCTGGTCACAAGAAGGAGGAACAGACCACTTTAAAACATCCGAAATGTTTTCTACAAAAAAGCTTCAGGAAAGTGGTAGAAGGAGATGCTTTTTACTCAAAGAATCAGAAGATTACTCCACAGGGTAAATGAGGCTAGCTAGTCTTGGCCTTGTAAGATCATGTGGAATTAGTTACAGTAACTTATATCGATATCAGGCAGTTCATCCCAATTTCAAGATCAAATAGAGCCCCCTAAAACTGAATAGGCCAAAAATATGGCGATGTTTCTCCCTGTAAATTAAAGTCACCACAAACACTGCTAGCAATTTAGATATATTTGGGTTCTACATCTCTTTGGAAAATGTTGGGACTCTAAATGTGCTTCCAGAATGCATTTTACTACCACCATGGATTACTCATGTACATTTGTGATGTTAAATGATTAGTCACCATTTAGAATGTTCATATAGTCTCAGAGAATGTTTAGCCAGTCTCCAAGAGCACATGCCTTTGTAGGGCTCAGAAAGGGGCAGAATCTGTTGATCTACCCTTTTTTGGGGGAGGATGGGCTGCAGAAAAGCCCCAGGAAGGAGAGCCTTGATTGAAATGAGCAATAATCCACACAGCTTCATTTCTTTAACCACAAAGCATCAGGTAAAGGGATAACCCATTTGAACTTCATCATAGGATCTAAGATAAAGACCAGTCAGAATGATTAAATACCTAGGCAGAAAGCTCTGCAAATGAGGGAGAAATGAATTCATATTTTTTGGTTATTAATGGTTTAAACATTGACAAACTATACTTCTCAGGATCAGATTTCCAGAAAGAAAGAAAAAAGGGATAAATTAACATTTATTGGAGGCTTGTTGTGTTGCAGGCACCAGGCAAGGTGTTCTCCTCCAAGTATCCATGGGAGGTGATTGCTATTATTCCCATTTTACAGAAAACCACATTCAAGTTCAGGGAAGGAAGTAAACTGCCCAAAATCACACATAGTTGGTAAAGACTGAGGCCAGCTCTGAATTCCACCAATTTTCCCCCTACATCTTGAAACTTACCTGAAGTGTCATATACTTATTTCTTCTCATCCTGGATCAACAAAATATGTGTCCCTACTTTGTTCCAAAGTTGACCTTCACTTTTGTCTCCAGTGTCCTGCCTTCCCATGGGTCTGTGGTAGGACTGCTGCTTCAACAAACTAGTTTCCTTCCACCCACATCTTCTGACCTCTGTACACACACACATGCTCAATTTTCCCATCCTAAACCTCTTCCTTAACTCATCTTCTACTTCTAAATACTGCCCTAGTTTCCTTTCTTTTCATCCCCATACTTCATAAAAAGAATATTCTACACTCCTGGCTTCTACTTTACATCCTATATCATTCTGCAACTGGTCATATTCCAGTTTATAACCTCTTATCTCATAGAAACGTCTCTGAAAAAGGCCATTTATAACTTCATGATTTTCAAATCCAATGGCCTCTTCTCAGGAGTCATGCTTCTTGAATGCTTTGGAGATTTGGCCCACTCTCTACTCCTTGAAACCTGGCTTCCCTGAAAAGACTTTCTTAATTCTCTTCCAAAATCCACTGGCTCTCTTTGTTTCATTTCCTCCTCCATCTCAGCCCATCCCTTAAATACTGGAATTCCTCATGTTACCATCCTCTGTTTTCTCTTCTTTCCATGGGCTTGTCCTCCTTGGTTCCTCCAATCTACCCCGGGTTTCAGCTGCCACCAGCATATATATATGCCGAGCCACCAGCCTCTTCTGAGCTCCATGATTGTCTTTTCCAGTTGTTTTTTGTATCTCTAATTGGATGGCTCAGAGATTCCTCAACAAACCATGTCCAAAACTAAACTCATCTAACCCCTCCTTTCCAGTCTAGTCTTTTTCCTTCCCTGGTAAATGGTGTTGCCATCTGCCTAGTAGTCTAGGTGTTGGGGACCTCAGAATCTGCCTTGACCGCAGAATCTTCCTTACCTGGACTCAAAGTTCTGTGTCTCTATGTCCTACGTATCCTTTGAACTAATTCCCGTTTCTCCAACACCTCTAGTCCAGCCTTTTAGCAGGTCACCTGTGTTAATGCAACAGCGTCCCAAGTGGTTTCTCTGACTCCATTATCTCGTCTTCTAATCCATCCTCCATATTGCCACCAAACTGTTCTTTGTAAAACAGGGTATTCTTCTGTTTGTAAATTTTCAGTGGCTCCATATGGACTACAGAGTAAGGCTTCAATGGCCAACCAGTCCTAGCCTATCTTTCCAACCTGAGTTTTGAGAACTTGCTCTTACTTGTAGCTGTTAATTGGCCCTAAACTTCTTTCATGCTTCTGAGGCCTAGGTTATGCTACTCATTCACCTAGAACACCCTTCTTCCTTTGGCCCATCTTCATCATCCTTCAAGGCTCCCTCCATATCTGTTATCTTTATCTTTCCCCAAACACCCACTGCCAGTCTTGAAGGAAGAACTGTTCCCATATCAGTGTTCCCATACCTCTCTTTATAGAACTAACCACAAGGCTTAATAGAGTCATTTGTTGACTCATTGCCCCACCACGAATCCTTCAAAGGCAGAGACTGCATTATTCATCTTTGTAGCACTGGAGTCTAATTCAGTGCTTGGATCATAGTTGGATGCTCAATAAATCTGTGTTAAAAGAACAAATTAATAGACCTTTTCCTGTTTGTGGTATTCAGTTAGGCTTTAGCTTCATTATCATAGGATTTGTGAAAACAGGTCATATATCAAAGACTATAGAGCAGCTTTTAGTGACACATATGGAGCTTGGATTTCTATTAAAATAGTTTTAAATTCTGATAGCTATTAAAGTGTAAACAATACATTGCCTATAATAAAAATAAATAGAGCTGATGTTCTGTCAACATTATAACTACTTTCCTTTAAAAAAAATTCATTTTCTATCATTCATTCATCCATCCATCCATTCACTCCTTCATTCATACCATACTTCTTTCAAAAAGAATTTGAACTTAAATATTTTAGTTTGTTTTATCTATCAACATGTTCTATCTGCCCAAGTGTCTCTAGTCTTCCTATCTAATGCAGTTAGTCATTACTGCAGGAAAAACCTACCTAAGTCCATTAAACTAATTTTAATTCTGTATTATTTCTTGAAAGTAGACATTTATTTTTATTTGAATCAGTCTCCTAACCAGAACTTTTTCAATCCAAAAGCTAACATAGTATTTTGTGTCCTAATATTTTCCAAGATATATTAGGCAGTACATAACATAATGAAAAGTAAATCTGTATTTGAGTGTATCATACTGCTAACATTTATCCTCTTATTCTGGAATGTCATTATCTTCCTGTCAAAATGAATTGCCATGGGAACAAGCCAATTTTAAGAGACACAAAATGCCACAGAATATGTACCCATGCTCACACTAAAGACAAACCCAAAGTATTCCCTTACCATCCTTTATGAAGAACAGAATGTCTGGTTTTAGGGTACGCTTCTCAGAGGATTCACTGTGCACAGCAGGTGGACTTACCTGGCGAGTTCTGGGGAGAGGACACGGGGGAGCCACGGGGGGACTGACAGTAGCTGGGGTGAAGTAAGGCATGTGGAGGCACATAAGACATTATCTCTTCTTCAAATAAACTGGGGAAAGACAAGAAACAAAATGCATACTTTAGCCAAAGTGGTGGGGAAAAGCCTTGCTTCCAAATGAGTAAGACCATCAGTTTCTCACTCTGGGTCCAGTTCATATCCCAAAGGGAGCACTCGTCCCCTCTCTCCTGTAGCTAATTCTTGGGACAAACAGCTTTTATGGAACCCGTGGTTCTGTGCCTGTTTTCCTACCAACTTTGGGCAACACGATTACTATTTTGCCACTTTAATATGTGAGTCTGAATTTACATGTTTTCTTGAACACAGTACCTGGGTTTTTTAGCATTGAGAATAAGATTCAAACACAACACACAATGCTTACTGAGAACCCATAATAGAGACACAAAGTATGTTCTTTATCTTCATTCTAAGAAATATATGACAGTTTTCTCAATATGCAAAGAGTTTAGGATTTAACTGGAGAATTAAAAGCAAAATAAAACAAAACACCTCCTAAATAATTACAACTGCTCATAGTTAGCTCCCTTGTTTACTCTGGCTTTATAATTTTTTAAATGTGAGGATTTTTATCTCAGATTATTCATATTCAATCCAGTGTCTTTGTTCTTCTCCATATTGAAATTTCTCTTTCTAGGACTCTCCTAAAAGCTAATAACCAGGGATGTGAGATCTTAGAATCTCAGACTTTTCATTAAATATAATGATAAAAGTACTATTGATTGCACTAAGCTCTTGACACTTGACAAGACACTTGACAAATATTTGACAAAGATTTGAAACAGCAATAAAAGTAAGAGGACTTGTGTTTTTTAATTAAGAGGTAGAAGTAGGTTTTCTTCAAACTTGGCCAAATCCAGAAACCTGTTAGAAAACATTCAGAAAAAAGTGGCAACAGTTCATTCTTGCAGAGATTAAGAAAAGGACTCCTAAGCACTGGTTCTCAACTGAGGCAATTTTGCCCCTTCCCACACCATTTGGGGACTTTGGAGAATGCCTGAGGACATTTTTGGTTGTCATAATTGGGAGGGTATGCTTTTGGTATCTAGTAGGTAGAAGCCATGATGCTGATACATCTTACAACGCACAGAAGAGCTCCCTGCAACAAACATGTATCCAGCCCAAAATGTCAGTACTTTCAAAGCTATCTCTTTTGACAAATATTTATTTATTTCCCAACTTTGTGCTTTTATCAATAATGTGCAATGAAGATCCTATATATATTGCCTTGTGCACAGGCAAAAGAGTTTTAGTATAAATATGGTATATATCTAAAAGCAGAAGTGCTCACTCATAACACATATGCCTTTTCAACTATACAAGATATTGTCAAATTGTACTCTGAGAAGGTTGTAGAAATTGCAATCCCACTAAGTCCAGACAGTATGAGAGTCCTTATTTCTCATTTGATATTATCAGACTTTTTGATTTTTTCAAATCTAATACTATGAAATACTGTCTCATTATTGTAAATTGCATTTTATGATTGCTAGCATCTGTCCATAAGTTTACTGGCTATTCTTACTTCAATTTCTATGAAATGCCTTTTTATACCCTTTATCCATTTTTTCTTTTGGGATCTTTTCTTCTGAATTGATGTAAAGGCATTCTCTGTATATTCATAATATCTTTGTTTTATGTGTTATGAATATATTCTTCCAGTTTGTTACCTTTATGCTTTTATATGTGGTATCTTTCGTTATATAAATTTTAAAATTCTAACATTAGCCAAATATATCAATCATTTCATATATGAGCTCTGACAGATGTACATTTTTTTTACAGGAGTTCAGTTAGTGAAAGAATATATGAAATAGAATAATCAATAACAAATGTAACAAAGTCATTTTAAAAATTCTTGAGTTTTATAATAGCTATTTTGGAGAATAATCTTACATTGGCTTATTTTGAATTGAATAATTTTCTAGAGCTGTGGCATCTTGATATTTCAGCTTGCTGATAATCAAGTCCATTTGTACAAGGAGTGATTTTCCTTTTTAAAAAATAGGGGCACCTGGGGTGGCTCAGTCATTTAAGCATCTGACTCCTGGTTTTGGCTCAGGTCATGATCTCAGGTTCCTAAGATCGAGCCCCACATCAGGCTCAGCGCTCAGCAGAGTCTGCTTGTCCTTCTCCCTCTGCTTTTCCTGCCCCCGCCCCATGCTCTCCCTCTCTCTCTCTCTCATAAGTAAATAAAATCTAAAAAAAAAAAAAAAGAAAAGAAAAGAAATAGGCAAAGTATAAAAATAGATACAAAGTCTTTCACTATGTATGCAACTAGTTCATTGCTTGAGTTTATAGTCACTGATTCAAATGACTCAAACTCCAAAGTAAAATAAAAAATAAAGAACTGAGGACATCTGAAAATGTTTCAATAACTATTAAACATTATTAAGCATCCACATGTAATACATTGTGTCACCATGTACAATTATTAAATTTAATACATTTGATCATCTAAATAAAATAAGTCTAGAACTTAATAACATCATTTGCATGTAATAATTATAGAACTATTATATAATAAATGAATTTCTCACACTTCTCCAAAGGCCCATTAACTTCAGAGAACACGCTTTTTCCCCAAATGGGGGAAAATGTAGCCTTGTTCTTTATATGTATATATATATATGTATGTGTGTGTGTGTATATATACACACATATATACATACTTAAAGCTGATATATATATATCAGTTCTCAAATATTTTCAAATTCAACCACATAACACATAGAAACTCATGCAAACTGCAGTGTTTACCAAAGTACAAATATTCTAAGCTATACTGTAACTTAAAATATTTAGGACTATACCATCTAAAGATTATTTAACTAAGAATAGGTGATTGATAATCATGATTTCTATTTTGTAATCATTTTGTTTTTATTAATTCAAAGGCAGAATTCTTCAGTTTAAATGAAAAACCTTAGATTTCTAGAATGAAGCAAAAGAGTCCTATCCTAGCCAGAATTTTATAAACAAAACTATTTTATTACCAACCAAACTATGGTAGAAACATCATATTACATATTAATTGACCAATAGTCTTCCTGACCATGTAGCACACTATATAATATGTTTTCAGGACTTGTTCAGTTCAACATAGTCATAGGTCACCCCTTAGACTGAGAAGTGACCCCTGCCTCCCAACAGGTCTTGTTCAGAATCAGGTGAAGCAAGGTCTCTGTGGGAACTGATTATATTCCTTTGAATTATGCTCCAATTATCCAGTAAAGGAAGATAATTTTTTGACTTCAGTTTTACAAGTATGGCAACTATCATGTAGGCAGTTAGAAATGGTTAGGGTCAAGTTCATCATGAATATCATGAATGAGACAGTTAGCACTCTGGGATAAATAAAACATGGCGTGGTCTGGTTCAGCACGACTTTGCCTTTAATTCTTTGGAGGTTACAGGGTGGGTGTCCCAACTACTGGGTAGAGCAAAGCATTATTTTATTCTGGCCCCTACATTTGAAGGATGATATCAAAAATGAAAAATCTTTTGAAAACTTGCCAGTTTCCTTTCTAAATTACTCTAAGATTTAAAACCAAAGCTGACCTAACCATCAGGAAAGAAAATACAACTGGTCAGTTTTATGAAGGGCTGTCAAGTTGGCAATGAGTACCAGTGATCAAATTTCAACTTTCTGATCTAAATTTCCCAAACCTAAACTCTCAAAATCATTTTAAAAAATCATGTCAAATCACCAAAAAAAAAAAAAAAAGACAAATCACACCTGGAGGAAAGAATTTGAAAGAAAATATAAATATGACCTCTCTTTTACTCCAAAGGGGTAAGTAAGCCCTGTGTACCCTTGTGTCCCATTTTGTGAGTAGAACATTCTATCCATCGGCCTCTACTAACCTTTCCCTTCTCCAATACCACCTCATTTATCACCAGGATAAAAAAAAAAAATCAAACAGATCTCAGAATAAGAAATGCAATCTGAAATGAATTATCACTAAACCAGCATCCTACATCTTCCACATGAGTATTCCACAAGTCTTTAAGAATAATGGAGACATAGGTTACTAATACTGGCATAGTATTTTCTAAAACGCTCCATAATATCTGATGACAGAGGACTTTCTACTTCAAAAACTGGTGTTCCATACCTCAGCAACATAACAAGGTCTGCATCACTTGAAAGACGCACCAATCCTGGGGTCCCTTCAGTTCGGATAAATTGGATCTTCTCCCTATTCAAGCAAAGAAACAGCTCAGAATATATGTGGTAGACTTTTGAAACATAACTCAGTGCCTTAGGCACCATTTTTAAAAACACTGAAAAACAACTTGGTCTCTGCTTTGAGGTAAAGCCTGTTGTGGGCTTGAATCTAAGCAACTATTTAGGTCATTCAGGCTGATTCCCTGTTATTCCAAAAAGTGCGTGTATAAGGATAGTCATCTATTTTCCTGGGGCCATACCTCTAAATTATGTGTGATGAGCATATTCCTACTTGGAGGCAGATAGTATCTATTCAATACATATTCAATATAAAGGCATATGGCCCTTTGAAATAACTGAAACACTTTTAGTTACTACAGTTGGTAGAATAGATTATGTGTATACCTGTGCAAATGCATATATACTTATATGTACACATTTCAAACACAACAATGTGAGCAATTTCTACCATTATTTTACTATAGATATATGTAAGAACACCAGGTTTTTCTTTTTGTTTGATGAGTCATCATCATGCTACTATTTTCAATTCATTACATGAAAACAATTTTAATAAAAATTTCCCTGTTGCTTCCCCTCATTTACATGATTTTATTTCAAAGCACACCATATTCATTTTTATAAGATAAGGAAAAAAATAAGAATATAAACTATGGTACTGAAAGCATTTCATTTGATAGGTACATAAGAATAAACACAACTATGCAATTTTACTCAAAGTGCTAATTATAGTATAGTCTGATTTTTGTACACTATGAATTAAAATATTAATCTTTGATATAAGTATTTATTTAGATTTAGTTCCTCTTTCTAGATCATCTTGTTTTTGTTTGATATTTTCATAAAGTTCTACTGCATTTTATATTTCCAAATTCCAAATCTCTTCTTAATTATTTACAAGCTTGAAGACAATGAGGTGGAAGGCAAGGTTTAACTGTTGAGATGAAAAACTCCATAATGTACAGAAAAGCCAACTGATTTGCTCTCAGCCACACAGTTTGCTAGGAGGGATAAAGAGTTCTAGAGGGGAGGGGGGTGGGGGGATGGGTTAGCCTGGTGATGGGTATTAAAGAGGGCACGTACTGAATGGAGCACTGGGTGTTACACGCAAACAATGAATCATGGAACACTACATCAAAAACTAATGATGTAGGGCATCTGGGTGGCTCAGTTGGTTAAGCGACTGCCTTCGGCTCAGGTCATGATCTTGGAGTCACAGGACTGAGTCCCGCAACGGGCTCCCTGCTCAGCGGGGAGTCTGCTTCTCCCTCTGCCCTCCCCTCTCTTGTGCTCTCTCTCTCTCATTCTCTCCCTCAAATAAATAAAATCTTAAAAAAAAAAAAACTATAAAAAACTAATGATGTAATGTATGGTGATTAACATAGCATAATAAAAATAAATAAATAAATAAATAAATAAAGAGTTTGGCTGCTTCTGGCTAGATTGACTTTAAACAATATGTTAGCATATGAAGCATCTAATCTTTGGTATTGCCAAATTTTCTTTTCCGACCTTCATTACCAGGAGTTACACATACACATACCTAAGAAATGAATGTTAGACACGTATGTAAAGAAATTGTTCAGAAAGGAAAAGCCAGCCTTTCTGCTTAATTGTTTCAGTTTGAAGGCTCGAACCAAGTGGAACATTTTCCCTCAAGTGTCACAATCACATGTCTGAAGCACATGACGGAAACCAGGGCCCATTATCTGGTGAATGATTTTTTGGTAGAATATATGAAAGTTGGTTGAAAAAAGCTAAGTTAGAGAAAAGTTATCTTGGAGAAAAAATGAACAATAACTTAACCAAAGAAATACTCTTATAAGGGTCAGTAATAACATGCTTTGATCTTGAAGAATCAAAAGCTATCTCCAACAAATACAGTTTATCTCCATACCCTATCATCAAAATGAGTCAGGCAAACAGAACAAACAAGACAAGCAGGATGCACATTCTCCTCTACTTCTCTAACTGGAGCGAGACAGAGTGAGGTGAGTGATAAAAAAGATATCATACTCTGGACTGTGGCCTGTGGGCTTCCTGGGAATAGGGAAAAGATGATAGCTTTCTGAGTCACAAGAATGACAGGCTGAGGAAAGGGAAAGACACCAGAGGAAATATGCCAACTGGGGAACTTTTCATCACTTTCCAGATATTAACTATATTAGGCAGTGAAAGGAATTGGTCTGATTCTTTAGGCCAGAACATACCACAGGCAAGTGGAGGCTAGTTTTCTACAGGCCAGCTAATTTATTGCACTGATGAGCTAAGGGTCATACGCTTTCAGGAACAAGACACTGGAGCATGTCACCTGATGCATACCATACGACTAAGTACCTTCTTATACCAACATTCATTCATTCTTTCAGCAAACATTTTCTTAGTGTCTACTATGTGCTGGGCACAGTATCACACACTGGAATGCAACAGGGTAGAAGACCTAGCTCCCTTCCCAAAGAGTTCATAGTACAGTGGAAAAGAGAAGGTCAATTCTAGTATTACATGAAAATATTTAAGCTGTTCCATTTGCTTAACTGAATTCTGTTTAGGCCTTACACCCACTCCTATTCCACAAAGTCCTTTCACATAAAAACAGAGGGCATTGGTTTACTGACTGTCAAGAGAGCAGATCAAGGCTGAGGAAGAGAACGTCCCCAGATATCCTCAGAAATGTCACAAATCTTTTCTAAGAAAAGCAAAACCAAACAGGAACTACTTCTTGGTTATTAGGTATTTGCCTAATAGTCCATAGACCAGTATTTGTCAAACTTGTGTTCCTGTCTACTGGAAATCTATAGACATAATCTCAAGTTCTGGGGGAATTTAAAAATTCTGTGTTTTCACATTGATGATCAAAACTGCTAATACTGAGGTAGGCATGTGTTGGATAATCTGAATAACATTTATGACTGAACACTGCCATTTCAGTTCACACTTCAGTTCCCATGTTTGTATTTATAAAACATTGGTGCCAAATGATCAGAGAGAAACTTTCAAAGTGTTGGTGAGCAGGCTCTGAGGTTGGCAGGGCCTTGATGTTAAGTATGATAACAGCAGTCCTTGTCTACCACTTACACACAATTCTCTTACCAGTTAAAAAGACAAAACTTTTCTTTTGCAGTATTGATTTGCATAATGACAATGATGAAGTGAGGCAAGGTTATGTATATATAAATTGCCACAGGCTAAAGAGAAAACAAAATAAATGGATTTAAAAAGTAAACTACGCATTTATGCTAACTAAAGCACAAAAGATGTTATGGTTTATTCTAAAAACAAAAGCTTTATGATTGTTTACAAGTAGAAAAGGAGCAGTAGAATCATCACAGGGTACATTTAATAATATATTTTTTCTTTAGTATTGCGGTTGGGGGTATTACATGAATTGGCTCATCAAAACAATGAATTAGTAGATAAAAATAAAATTAGTAGGTAAATCGCAGATAAAAATAAGCTATTGGTTAAGAAAAATGTTGACCACAATATTGCCACAAATGGACCTGATGAACCATTAGATACAAAATCAAAATTAGATACATGCCAAACACAAGTGAAACAAAAAGTACAAATGTATCTTTCTACTGACAATGGTCTCAATACCGGTGATTTGGTTTCTGAAAAACAAAAATCTCACATTAATATCATTCAATTAAATGTTATTTTTTAAAGTTTTCACTTAACGTACATGTCTTTTGGCTTTAAAGTTCTTTTGGCTTTAAAGTTCCACAAAGTTTATGCATATTTTATATTTGTGCACACTTATGTTTCATTAAAATAAAAGTAATTAAAGTCAACATTGTAGATCTGCAATATTTCTTTTCCTTTTAGAGTGGAAAATAAGTTTCGGCTCCTAACAATTTTCCATGAGTCCACTCAGTGTCTGAAATAAACATAACAAGCTTGAGAAATATCATTAAAGATACATATGACTCTGATTAAAGGGACATTTGAAAGTTACATTACTATATTGGTTCAAGTTTACTTTCTATATTTATAGAGTTAGAAGGAATCAGTGGCAGTCCTCTAATTCCTATCTTTACTGCATTTACCTAATGAAGAAATTCTATTCAAATTTAGTGGTTTATAATGAGGATTAAGATGACATTCAAATAACATTTTATCATTTGACCCCCTCTGCATGGGTATGTTTCTCTCTCTGTGCCCTTTAGAATACATTCCAGTACTTCCTCCATTGTACTTTCTCACTGGGCCACTCAGTTACAACATAAATTCTTTTGGAAACATGAATTTCTTGAGGGCAAAAGCCTTTCCTCCTTTATTTTTATGTTCCCCAAGTACCTAGCTTTGTGCTGTGCACATTAGGAATGCTCAATAAAATGTACACAGGCACAATATTAGTTAATGCCAAAATAAGAGTTGGCTCCTAACAAATTTCCCTGACTCCACTCAGTGTCCGGAACAAGCTACCATTTTTGTTGTTGTTGTTGTTGCAGCGGAGAAAAAGAGAATCAGAAAGCTGACATCAGATTACTTGCTAAAATAGACCCCACTGAGGGAAGTGCAAAGACAGGTAAAGAGGCGATCTTTTAATAAGAAAGCTCACAACTGTGGTAAGAGGATGCTAACCTATATCGTGACAACCTCAGGAAGAAGTCACTAGCACTGCTGTATCTCAGATGCCCATAATATTTAGACCTTTGTAACCACTTCCTCAAGTGCACAGAATTACCCCAGAAGATCAACTCTGGCAGAAGAGCATCTGAGGACAATGAACATAGTCTCAAGGCCGGAATTCCCACAGAAAATACTCTCATTGAAACTAACCAACATTGTTGGTGAAGTTAAAGAAGGGCGCGTGATCAGAAACAATCAGAAGCAGCAATGTCTTGAAACCACAAAACTCTCTGGATTGCAGACTCTGCACACAAGGTTCCTGTAGATACAGTTCAGTAACACCTTCAAAAATACATGTTTAAAAAAACTCCCCGAGGGCAATTTTAGAGAAATCCCGTGACATCTCTAATGGTGTAAGGCCAAGAAAGGAAAATTAGCATTTATTACTCAGTTGATCGTTCATACTCTTTATTACAGTCCCAGAGCAGAGCATGGTCTGACTTAAAGGCCAGGGCCACGCAATAGAAAGATCAACTTTTCTTTCTACTTCCCATTCGATCTGGAAATACAGGTCCATTGTGGATTCTCACGGACAAAGAGAAATGGAATCAACCTGGGCCCCAAAATAATTATCACTGATGCCTGGGGAAAGCTGGAGTAGTAGGGAGCAGGTTTGCTGGCTAGACCTAATTATCACACAAGAGGTATTACTCTCAACTCTTAATTCAGTTTTATGACATGTAGATCCTTGCAAATAATATAGTGTTGTACAAATACCAATACCAAAAATTTTATTTAATTTGTATTCATTACATTCACCAATAAAATATTGTTAAAAGGCTCTTTTTTAATGAATATATTTGTCTTTGAATAAAATAATAAAACATTTTATTTTGGCTTTTATTTTAATGCCACACACACAAAAAGCTTCTTAGTATGATTACTGTCTTCCAGTGAGAGCCAATAGTAGGAGATGGTTATCCATGGGGGGACAGTACTCACTTGAAGGAGGTAGTACTGACTTTTGGATGATGATTTTTCTAGCCGAGGAAATAAATCTCTTCTGAGATTAAAAAAAAGGAGAGGACAACTTTGTAGCATCACATTTACATGACAGATGAAATTAGAGGGAGCGGTGATTTAAATACAGTAGTTGGAAGCTAAAGCCATATCCATTGCAAAGAAAACCATAGCCATTCTACAGGAAAAGGTACATAAGTGGAGTCTCAAGGAAGAGGAAGCTATATATGGACAGAAACTAAATAAACTGCTGGCTATCCTTTGGTTTAGGAGGAGTCACAAGCTAAACAGGAAAAATACAACGTCAATAGATGTACCCATTTGAATCTCCTAAGGGCTAACACTTTTCCTCATTATATTATGGCGAGAATAAAGAAGGGGTATTTCTTTTAAGTGACTGTGCCACGGATGAGAAAGAATGCACGCAGAGCTACACTGGTGTTGAGGATCCTTGCCCAGGATATGAATAGAAGGTCCACAGTTACCTTTGACACACAATTACTCGATGGCTCTATTCCATGCATAAATCTTTTATCAAGCATATCACTGAAATATGAGATTAAAGAACCGCAGCTGGTTCCCCACCCCTGCCTTTGTGGGAATGCCTCTTACGATGCAGTTTTTAACCATACGAAACAGAATGTTCTCTTAGATATACAAACTTCCCCATTATGTTGTTGTGATAAGCAAAATGCTCAACTACCAAAAACTTTTCAGAAAATAAAAGCGCACTGACACACACTCTGTGTAAGAGGAACAGCATTATCTCACTGATTTATGTCTTTGCTTCCTTCTACTTGTCATGATAGCATATGCTTTTTACGGTCAAATTCTGTAAATAATTTTAGAAAGGATAAGTGGAAGGTTATAAGTAAGTTGGAATAAGATGGAAACTTATTTCAAAACTTCTAAAATAATTTCTTACCGATAGACTACCATGTGAGATCTACATTACAAGAATGTGCTCAGCTGAAGACCCAGGGTGTCACTAAAAAATAAAAATCCTTACCAATCTTTAGGAGGTTAGAGACTTTTAAGACTCTGAAAAGCAGAAGGAAAAACAAAAACAAAACTGAAAGCTACCAACTGGGGCCAGCAGTTTTCCCTTCTGCTAGGATCTATTAAGGTCCTGTCAAATCCCTGAAGAATAATGATACTGTTGGATGCCTTGCTCAGGCAGAATAAATCATCCAATATCTCTGATGGTGGAAATTTAAAGATACGTGAAATTGCTATAAATAATAATGTGGGGTGTAGAGCAAAAGTAGAAACCTTCTTGAGTTTCCTCTTTCTTGGTTTTTTTTGTGGGGGGTGGGGTACCTTGACAGGAATAGAGACTAAAAGCTCATGTGAGCACATGCATGTGTGTGTGTGTGTGTGTGTGTGTGTGTGTGTGTGTGTGTGTTTGGGGCTAGGGCTGGTGGGAAAGAAAAAAAAATAGACTTCTTATTTTGTGGTTAGCAAAAGAGGAGATATTTATTTTTTGTTTTGTTTTGTTTTGTGGTCTGGAATCTCTAAGATCTCTCAGTGGACAACTGGGGAGTTTATTTCTGCAATATTATTAACTAAAACTTCTTACACAAGACTCTCCAGTGGACCATGGATTACTGAACTGATTCCATAATATACAAATATACAAAATGAGATAGCTCATCTAATTTTTATAATTTTCTTGTGATTGAGAACAGCATGCTTGTCAGGTTGAGAAAAGCACTGAGACTTGGGTTACATATTAACTATTGTAAAACTGGGATTTTTGTGTAGGCAATGTTTGTAGTCATACTTGAAATTACATTTACATGTAGCCTTAGCCTTTAGAAACTTTAGAAGGTAATGACAATTTTTAAAGCTATGAGAGACTGACAGGAGATGGGGAGTGGGCAAAATGGGGAGAGGGGTTCATAACATATAAACTTCCAGCTATAAAATAAATAAGTCATGGGAATGTAATGTACAGCGTGGCAGCTGTAGTTAATACTGTATTGCATATGTGGAAGTTGCTATGAGATCTTAAAAGTTTTTGTCATAAAAAAAAAAATCCTGTAACAATGTGTAGTGATGGATCTTCACTAGACTTATTGGGATGATCATTTCACAATATATACAAATATTGAATCGTTATGTTAAATGCCTGAAACTAATATAATATTGTATATCAATTGTACCTCAATAAGATAAAAGATATGAGAGAATAAGAACATAATAAGAAGAATTGGTAATTTATTTTCAAATCAACAAAAACATCTCTATATCTGTGCATATATGTATGTATATACATTCACTGTATGCAAAGTACTATTCTTGATATTTAAGCAGTAAGGAGGAGACATAATGAGTTGAATAAGATCCATATTTGTAAGGAACTTATAATCTAGTTGGAAAATAAAGCATAAGGACTTGAAAAGTCAAATTATAGCACAAAAGTCATATAAAGGACAGTGTGATACACTACATAATTAATTATCAATTAGTGTCTAGAACATAAGTTATTACACCTGGATGTGTCATTGGAATTAGATGGAGAGGTTGTAAGATATTAAATGCTTGAGTTCTCCCCTAGACCTCCTGAATTAAATAACTGGACAGGGTATAGGAGGATAGGGGGTATAAATTCAGAGAAGGGAGAAGGGTTGGGGGAGAGAAGACCTGGCATTTCACACTTTACAAAGCTTCCCAGGTGATCCTGATGAAAATTTTGGTACAACTGAGTAGTATTGGAGAATCACTGCTGTGAGCCAAGATGGCACCACTGGACAAACATTTCTACCAGTAAAGGTGGCATATGAACCAAATGAGCTTTGAGTTATGTCAAATTTTCAGCAAAAACTTACATCTTTTTCCATCTCCACTGATACCTACAACACTGAGGTTGAGAAATACTAGCCTAGATCTTGAGAGCAAGAGCTCACAGTGCAGCTGAGAGGCTTAAAGGAGAGACAGCTTGCAGTGAGTTTTAAAGGAAAGACCTTCCTTGCCAAATGCACAAAAGAAAAACTTGCCAGGGAACAGGAACAGCATGTATTCAGGAAAGTAAAACTGGACTTAAGTGTGACGCATTGAAGAACTGTTTAGAAGAGTGGGTTCATGCATAGGAATACTGGATGGTGAAGAGGATCAGATTCCCTCCTTGGGTTCCACTGTGTTTATATTATAAAAAAATGTGAATACTGAGCCTAGGATTTTATAAGTCTCAATTCAGTGAACTCTTTTACTTTTGTTTACTCGAGCTACACTCAAAAAGGTTAGTGTCTTATTATTTTCATTATAATCTGCACATCAAGGATGTATTCTTGGCTATGAATTTTTATTTCTTTTTCATATTCCTTCTTTAAAGAGGGTGGTTCTAGGTTCTTTAGTAGTCAATCTTATTCAGTCTTCATACTTAATAGAGAAAAGTCAGGACTACAATGACCTGGTTGTTGATGACAAAGTCTTTGTGCACAAGATGTCTTTGTTCAGACTGCCAGAAAGAAAGAGTAAATTTCCAAGATGATTATCAGTGTTCCTGACGACTTAATAGTTGGGGCTTATGGAACTTGAACCAAATACCATTACTGCAGTTACCTGAGTGAATGATTCCTGGTAAGATCAGGTTGACGCTCCTGTAGAATTTCAAAGATGTTGGGTTGGCGCAGAAATGCAACAATCTTGTCATTGTAAGCTGAAAAAAATCAGAAATTATAGCAATACTTTAAAAATCTGTTATTAGGTTTACGCACATAAATCCAAACTTAAAAGTCAGTGTTTTTGGTTAATATTCCTTGTACTAAAAGTCATAGTTCGGAGCCACTACAGATGCTTAAAATCCAATTTGTGTCTACCTGTTATATGACTATTGGACTTAGATCTAGTAGGTGTGACTTAAGCACTAATTAAACTCATCTGATAAGTCATATTTATTATCAAATTGCAGGATGAGATCACTGACAAGATTCTAGATATTGATAGTTTCTAGCTACTGCTTACCAAAAGCCTCATAAGCAACTGTTAGAAATGGAAAACTATCTTCTGACTAAGTATCAGCCATCCAGAGAGGTAAAGAGGCAGAATAAGAGTTGCCAAAATACAATAGTGCTCTGAAAACTGAAGACATTGATGAAAAAAACCGAAGATGAGGCAAATGAATGGAAAGCTATACCATACTCATGGATTGGAAGTCTAAACACTGTTAAATGTACATACTCCTCAGAGAACTCTACAGATTCAAAAAAATCCCTATCAAAACACCAACGTTTTTTACAGAACTAAAACAAACAATCTTAAAATTTGTATAGAACCACAAAAGACCCATAATAGCCAAAGCAATCTCATGAAAGAACAAAAAAGCTAGAGGTATCACAATCCTAGATTTCAAACTAAACTACAAAGCTATAGTAGTTAAAACAGTGTGGTACAGGCACAAAAATAGACACACAGATCAGCAGAACAGAGAGCCCAGAAACACAACTATGCTAATATGGTTAATTAATCTACAATAAAGGAGGCAAGGATGTACAATAGGGAAAAGACAGTCTCTTCAATGAATGGTGCTAGGAAAACTGGGCAACTACATGCAAAACAATGAAACTGGCCCACTTTCTTACACTATACACAAAAATAAACTCAAAATGGATTAAAGACCTAAATGTAAAACCTAAAACTATAAAACTCCTAAAAGACAGTAATCTCTTGGACATTCGTCTTAGCAACATTTTTCTGATATGTCTCCTCATGAAGGAAAATAAAAGCAAAAATAAACTATTGGGACTACATCAAACTAAAAAGCTTTTGCACAGCAAAGGGAACATCAACAAAATGAAAAGGCAGTATACTGAATAGAACATATTTGCAAATCATATATCCAATAAGAGGTTAATGTCCAAAATATATAAAGAACTCATTCAACTCAACACCAAAAAAACCACAAATAATCCCATTGAAAAATGGGCAGAGGACCTGAACAGACATTTTTCCAAAGAAGACATATAGATAGCCAACAGACACATGAAAGATGCTCAACATCAGTAATCATCAGGGAAATCCAAATCAGAACCACAGTGAGATATCACCTCACACCTGTTAGAATGGCTAGTATCAAAAAGACAAGAAATAACAAGTGTTGGCAAGGATATGGAGAAAAGGGAACACTTATTTACTGTTGGTGGGAATGTAAATTGGTGCAGCTATTATGAAAAACAGTATGGGGGATCCTCAAAAAGTTAAAAATAGATATATCACATGCTCTAGTAATTCCACTAGATATTTACAAAACAAAACAAAAACACTAATCCTAAAAAATATACGCACCCTCTGTTCACTGCGGCATTATTTACAATAGCCAAGAGAGGGAAGCAACATAAGTGTCCATCGAGAGATGGATGAAGATGTGATTCTGTATATAATTCTATATATAATAGTACATTACCCTGCAATAAAAAAAGAATGAAATCTTGCCATCTGCAACAAAATGAATGGACCTAGAGAGTATTATCTAAGTGAAATAAGTCAGACAAAGACAAATATGGTGTGATTTCATTTTTACGTGGTATCTAAAAAAACAAAACAAATGAAAAAACAAACAAAATCAGAAACAGACTCATAAATACAGAGAACAAAATGATGGTTGCCAGAGGGAGGGGGCCGAGAGGACAGACAAAACAGGTGAAGGGGATTAAGAGGTGCAAACTTCTAGTCACAAAACAAATAAGTCACAGGGATGAAAAGTACATCATAGGGAATATAGTCAATAATATTGTAATAATTTTGTATGGGATATACACTGAGTAATGTATAGAATTGTGGAATCACTATGTTGTACACTGGAAACTAATATAATGTTGTGTGTCAACTATAATTAAAAAAAAAAAAACAGTTGTCAGCAAGCTACTACCAAAATGTAGAGAACAAACCATTCACAAATATTATGCAGAAATAAAAGCTATTTACCAAACCAACTATACCAACAGCTACAATACAATTGGCATTATCAACTATGTACATAACATCAAAAGAAAAATGTATGTTTGTCAAGTCTGGCTAATGTCCACAAAAATTTAAAGATAATTAATTACAATTCATTAAGAGCTCTAATAATTTCTCTTTGTTAAGAAAACTAATTGGCTTACTTAATATTATTCATCTTGATTATATGTTTCTAATCAGAAAAATATATTTAAACCACAGAACTGAATGTCTGGATTCTCAAACATCTGTGATCCTAGTTCAGGCAACACTCTTGTGTTCATAAATATGATCAAGGAACATGCCTTACTTTAACAAATGATCAGACAAAAGAAATATCATGCTCTAAACATTTGCCAGTTCAAATTTCAGCTGCATCATGCTGCCTTTGCAAACATATTTTAGTTAAATGTGAATAAAATAAAAAAAATACTATCTGCTAACATGGAATCCCACTGTCAAGCTTGAAGTGTACCTATCAGTACATTTCATCATATATAAATAATGAAAACACTTTAAAAAAATTTTTTAGAAAACATTTTTATAACTGAAATTTTGTCAGTGGGTTTTTACATTCCATCCACAATCAGAGACTAGATAACTTTTTGAGTAACAATTTTATAAGATTTTTAAGTTCTCTGTGCAGTATTTAGTATCCTATTAGTAACAGCATAAATAGACTGTTAGACTTGGATCCAAGATTTCTTTTTGTCCAGTGTTTGTCAAATTTCTTTATATCTCATGTTAAAGTTTTCCTTAAAGAAGTGAAAATTTTAAGGTAAAAACAGACCAATGGAGAGCTACTCAAATTTAAGATGAAGCCGGGAGCCCATACGGCCTCCTGCCATCTGTCTACTCCACCTGCCTTCGGGCTCCAGGTGTGAAAACTGACTTACTTCAACCTCATCGTGTGAATAATAATTCAAGTTGTTCTTTAGGCCTACTGCCCCAATTCATTTATTTTGGTGTCTCTTGCTGCCTTGTATTTGCTACAAATACATAGCTCTTTACCAAAACCTTAATACGCCATCATTGCTTTCTTATTGTGAGGCTACTTAGGTTCACACAGTACTTAAATTCGGTCCCAAGCATTAGATACATACTAAATATATGCTTGTCCAATGCCTCATTTGAAATGACCACATATTTACCTTAATAGCTTATTTTCCTTTAACCTCAACAATCTATTATAATAGCTCTACTAGAAAAGGTAGAGTAACATAAAAAAATCTCATCACATAGGATTTTATACGACATGAGTGCTTTGCAATTCAAATCAGTTTCTTAGGGATAATGAAACAGTTCTCAGTACAGGGCAAAAGTAGCAGGCTGACAGAGTGCATGATTCATACTGATATGAAAAGCGAAGATAAAGATTTCTGGAAAGGGATGACATACCCACTGGAACCATATCCTGGTACTGTGGCCTACTGACTGTATTGAACGTACTCGATGGCCTGGGAAGAACTGGTGGGCCTGTATGTCGAGAATCTTCTCCTACCTGCAAACCAGAAGCATCATTTATGTTGTGCACCAAGACCCAGAATGGTTTAAATCAGCACACCAAGCCTAGTTGTTCAAAATACTTGACAACGAGCATTAAGGACCAACTGATCAGAAAAGATGCCAGCTGAGGAGCCGACACAGGGTTCTCAGGAGCTCTGCTTTAGTGGCTGGATTGAGGGGAGGGGTTGGGACGTCCATGTCCTTGAGAGGGGCCGGGGCAGTGACCAAGTCGTACAGGGGTAGTTCCATATGCATACAATTATTGGAGCTGTAGAAGCTAAACAGCAGACCTGTTCACCAGGAATAACCTCTGCTTTGACAAAACAAAAACCTGCAACAATACATCGGAGAGGGAACCTGGGAAGTACCAGTACCAGGTTATTCCTTCCTTTGGCCAAGGCAGGTTAGGGAATTCCCTGCTCAGCAGAGGCTGAAGAGCAGCCGGCTTCGTGTGGGGTTCTGAGTTGGTGTATTATCTCCTCAGGAGCAATTTTACACACCTATTAGAGCACCCAGTACAACAGCTCTTTCTGGTTTGAACCTCCCACACCAGGGAGCTAATCATAGCAGGTGTGAAAGAGCTAAATAGGGTTGCCCCAACCTGAATTATTTATTGTACCTATTACAGATTTAGAAACTCATACATACAAGTCAATCAACAAAAATGTCCTTTATTAGTCTTCTCAGTAAACTCTAGCATTGCTTTAGCTTCTGTTTTAGCAGCCCCCTCCCCCTATTACAGAAGTCTTTTCAGACAACAGTAGAAAAGAAGTATTAGTAAGAGGGAAAAAAAGGCAAAATAACATATTGGATTTATAAATTGGTACTTTAAAAATAGATTTTCTAATCCCACTCATTCAATCCTTCACAACCATTTTATCACATTGTATCTGTGAGGTGTTTGGTGAAGGTTTTTCTAAAGGCCCTAAAACTAAAAATACTGTTCCCACTCTACACTGCTTGCTCATCCCTCAAGAATACTCTCACTCATTCTTCACAGTGTAGTTCAAAGAGCCCCTCCTCGATGAAGCTTTCCTTTCTATTCAAGCTGACTTTAAATGTACCCTTCTCTGAGCTCCCAAAGCACTTGGTATACATTTCTTAAGCAGCTGCCATTACTACCATTTTATAAAGCGTTTTCATTCATATTTTTATTCATTTGTATTACGGTTAGTTTCATATATTTGCTCCTTAATAAGAAAAAGAAACCTATGTTATTTGTATCCTTCACACCAACCACTATGTCTCTACACTGCCAGTGTTTGGTAAGAATTTCTCTGTTGGATGGAAGATATACCAACATTTTTACTACCTGTGATATTTGCTAAATGAGGATAAGAGAGTAGATGGAAAGCCTCCTGTGTATGACTAGAAGTTTCTCGCTGTTTCTCTTGAATTATTGGCTTTGAAGAATAAAGTCAGCCACTCTCAGAGGAGATTCGATCATTAACGACACCTTGTTTGTCAGTCACAGAATTTATCACTTCAGTACATGACACATACTTTCCCTCCTTGTCAGTATGTGGCCAAGCGTCATTATTTCCCAGAAGAGACAAATGTCTTCTCTTCAACACCCCACTTCTTCAAACCAGACTGTAAGACAGGGGGCAAGGCCAGATAAGTGTGCGGAGCACTGCAGGCGGTGCCCAGAAAGCACATTCCCATCACTGGTCTGGCAAGGCTGGGGCTGACTGCTGAGTCTTTGTGGGGTTATCTCGGTTCCATTGCTCAGTCTCCATCAACACGAAGAGATATCCTCACTTAAATTTGAATGTGTACCTTAGGATCCCTCTACCACAACAGGCTATTACTAGACCATGAAAATAACTCAAGTGCTGAGACAGGAATTGAAAGAAAAAGGAAGTTAGCTATAAATCTTATGCATGTGGCCCCGACCAGACCCAGCAGCCAGCTCCACACGGTGAAGTCAAGATAAGGCCAAGTGGCTAAAGTGCACTGGCCTTGTGATAAAAGTCAGGCAGGGTCCTAATTATGGTACGTATCACACACAAGGTCCAAAGGTGAGAGGTCTGTTCTGTTTTTAAGTGAATGCTGTTTGCATCATCCAGTTCATCACTCATGGTTTCCATGGCAGCAAAGTAAAGATTTATCAACTACTCATAAAATATAAATATTTCTGTGCATACCTCATCCTGCAATAGATTTATATATCACTTTTATATGAGCTTCTCAAGTATACTCTTCTATGTCTGCACTTACAATCAGCAAACACACAAGTATGTAAATCACAAGGGGAAATTCCAAGAGTAGAATTTTGATGAATAAAATCCAGTTATTTATCGCATTCATAATTTTTCTTATAAGAGAGGTTACAAAAATATTTGATCTACAATATAATACTGAAAATATAATATGCACATAGACATGGAAAAGGCATGTAGGAAAAGAATCTTAATTCTTTCTGCCTGAGCAAAATTTTTAGAAACAATGTATACCAAGCAATGATAAACATTCAAGGCATAAAGCCAGTATTAAAGAGAAAAAAAGTTGACTTAAAACATTCCTTTTATTTAAGCTACTAAAGAAAAAGGAAAACAGGAAGTGATTCTTTTTTTTTTTTTTTTGGTTAGGCTATTCGAGAGCCCCCATGTGGTTACCACAGGTCACTGCAAGCCAGCAAAGTTAAAGCGAGGTAGAGCTGTTAGTGATTAATTCCGCCCATTTTCTCTGGGCTCTTAGAGTACATGAATCAACTCTCAGATATATGGTGACTTTAAAGAATATTAGTGAGGACACCACCACCGCATAGCATTGGCTGAAGATTTTAATCCAATCCAGCAACCCTCACTTCAAAAACCTCCCTGTATGTAACTGACATTTTGCCCACTAAAAGTTACATTTCGAGCCTTTTGCAGTTCATAAGCGTGATGATGGGGTGTTCACGCCTTTGTGTGACACGAGCCCCCCTCAAACCTCGTTACGACTCGGTACATTACCCATCCGACGTGGAAAAAAAAAAGTTACATTTATTTTTTCCTATGAAGCTGCCCTTAGGTATGTACGCAAAAGGCTTTACCGTCATCCTCTCTGGAACATTTCCTAACATTGAGAATTTTCTCTAACCAACTTCTGAATGTAAAAAATTCTCTGCATTCTTCAATCTTTCCTCATATATCCGTCTTTTAAAGTTTGTAAATTAGGCTCTGTGCATTTCCAGAGAAGCCCTGTCAACATTGCAACACTTTCCAGTCTCCAAATGATAAGCTCTAAACCAAACTAGGAAAACAAAACAATAATAAAAAGCCCGCCCGTTTCCCCAGCCACCGCATCCCCGTGGCTTCCACGAAGCGCCTGCCGAGGGCGGGGGGCGTGGGACTCACCTCGCCGGCGCTGTGGCTGCGTTGCCTCGTCAGGTGCTGCCGATGAACCAGCGCGCTCGTGGGTCTACTGCTCTGGAGCGGGAGCCGGGGGTCGATAAAAGTGGTGGTGCGGGAGTTGTGGTCGACAAAAAATGCCTAGGAAACAGTCCCCTCAGTCAGTCTTCAATTCGTGCCACACACCTGTCTTCGCTGACCTATCATAGCACACGTTCAGGAAAAGACCCACTTTCGAGTAATGATCTCAGCTCCATTTTCTCATAAATTTAATCTTTGGGGAGCATTATTCCTGGTTTTAGGAAATACTCGAAGAGACAGTCATCAAAGACAGGATCTTAGCTAGGAGCCATATGAAAGGACACTTGGGCTTCTCTTAACTGGTGCTCTTTAAGCTCTTACTGCTCTCCACGGTTATTACAAAGTTCTTATCACCTGACACTTCAGCCTCATTGACCTCTCCTACACTGTCAGCCCCCAGGCTCCCCACTTTCCCAGAGTAGTGTCTCCTCCATTTGTCCCATCCCAGCCTGATGACCATCCTAGTTTTTCAGGGCTTTCTCTTACACATGTAAGTATTAATAGTCTTCAATTGTTCCAAATCTCCACAACCTTATTCATTTAACTGGTACCTCAGTATCGAATATTCTTTCTAAGTGCTTTGATTACATCACAGCTCCAATCCAAAGCTTCCACTGGCTACCCATGATCTAGAAAAAAACATTCCAACAAAATTTGGCAGTTTTCCAAGATTTTAAAATCTCCTTCCCATTTGCCTTTCCAGTTTAATTGGTGATCACACATTCCATACAAATTCTATCACCTGCAATGACTTTGGGCAAGCCACTTTAAGTTCCCTGAGCTGTAGAATTCTTATAAAAACATTTTTCCCCCCATACTGTGAAAGGAGGGAGGAATCATGTCTATGGTGTTTACTGCAGAATCCCCGATTACTGAAATCACAAATGAGCATAAACCGTTTCCCTCACTGTTGCAGTAAGGACTGCATATAACGTAGAAAAGCCTTTTAAAATTCTTTTTGTTTAATTCTGAAGCTCTACACCAGTGCTATTTATCGCTGTCATTAGGAGCCAAATGGTGTAAGTCTTCAAAGTAAAATTCGCTCTAGGGAATAACGAAGCCCATTATCTCAAGGACAATTAGAAAATGTAAGTTTTCCATGATCAGATAAAGTTTATTAGGTCATCAAGATAAAAGAGACTATTAGGAGAGTCGGGAGACACATTACCTATTAGTCAAGTGTCAGGGCACATGATATATGCCAATAATCTAAGTGAAAAAGAACTGACTTCTCAAACTGATGGAGCTCAGTTAACAAAGTACCTTAAAGACTAGGAAGGAAAACACCTAGGCAAATCCCAGGTTTAGATGATATATTTATGTCTATTAAAAAAAAAATCACCTTTCCATTATGAAACAAAGTATTTCTGTATATACATAATCAGGAAACAGGCAAAACAATTTGTAGGTAGCTCCCAAATAGGGAAAAAAAAAAACACGTATTTCTTTGTAAGGAAATAACTTTAAGCAGTAGATGCACTAGAAGACAAAGCAGAGAAATATACTGATTGAGAATCCTTGCCAGTCCTTCCTTTATTCCTTCCTATTTATTTTAATTAATTAATTTATTATTATTTTTTTTTACTATGTTCACTTAGCCAGCATATAGTACTGTATGCTGGCTAGTCCCTTCTTTCAATATCTGATTTCCAGGTACAAAGACTGAATTAAGTGGAAGTCTTGTAGGAGATGATGCCATCAGCCTCACATCCCTGGGTAATGCTCCCTTTTTCCTAACAGGTCAGGTGGAACATCTGTCTTCTCTCATCTTGTAAAAACAAAACAAAACAAACAAAAAAACACCAATGATAAACTCTATATAGGCTTATATTGGCAGGTTCTGGTCCCAAATGTCACACTGGTCCCCATTTGATTTGGGCTTCTAATACATTTATACATCATTTCTGCCACTATTCAAAATGTCATACAATAGAAATTATTTTTACAAATGGACATTTCAAAATAATAAATATCATAATCAGCCACATATCTTTATGAAATTAAGTTTTTATTAGTAAAGCAATACTATAAGCCATGTTTTTTAAGGGAAAAATACAAAGGGTGCTAAAATAGAATTGCTTATTTACCTAATTTCTTAGGAATGTTTTGAAGGGATGGGTAACCATTTAGAGGTAACAATGATGCACTTGTAATTACAAGGACAAATGGGTGTGTACATCTAGGTCAGCTGTGATTTACATGTAGTGTCATAGTATAATTTGATATTAAGAGGCTTGTCTAAAACTAATTCTCTAAAGAATTATACTGTAAATGCCTTGAGGGCAAGGACTCTTTCTTACTCATCCTGTTATCCCTGATAGCTTTTGGAACTGCATCTGGGGGAAAGATGGGGCTTAGTAAATAAACTCTAAAATGCTAATATCTTGACTAAAGTACAGAGTGACAACTCCTAATGAACTAATCAAGTAATAAAAGTCATATTCTTTTACATAAGCATAGAAATACTTAAAGATCTTAAAAAAATAGATGAGATGTGTATATACGTGTGTGTGTGTGTGTGTGTGTGTGTTAGGTGAAAAGCTTAGAGAGTTAAAGACTATAAAACCACAGATAGGATAGAAGTTTTTAAAACATCCCATTGTAGATATGGATAAACTACCAAGTTAAAACTTGAGAAGTGGGAGGCAAAGTAGTAATTAAATGGTTGGGATCTAAAAAAAGACAAGGCTGGTTCTGAGCATTACCTCTACCACTTACTAGTGACATAACCGTGAGCAAACTACTTAACTTTTTTAAACCACAATACCTTTTCTGTGAAATGGGGATAATAACACCGACATCAAAAGAAGGTTAAATGAGATGGTTCTTATAAATTTTTTTAACATAGTGCCTGTGACCTCTTAAATGTTACTATTATTAGTAGTAATAATATGTTTTAACTTCTAAGACACTTTTCCCAGGATCACAATGCATCTTGCTACATTCCATACACAAGGCTCAAAAAAATGGAGAACTAGGGAAACTAGACTTCTTGAGCTCCTTGTAAGTATATGTGGCCCAGACTAAGTTATGGTCAATGTGATGTAAACAGAGTGTCACATGATACTTCTGGAAAACCTCCTTACAAGGAGATTTTTACAAGGTCAAGCCCTCCCCTGTCCTTCATCTTTTCTGCTCCCTGGGAGAAGGATGTAATTGGTGGAGCTCCAGCAGCCATACAGAACCATAAAGATGAAAGATGGCTGAGCAGAAATTGGAAGAGGCCAAGGCTCTCACAACTTGAGAAATCACCTCAAGAGCCCCAGACTGTCTACCTCTGAACTCCTTTATGTGAGTGAATAAAATCTTGTATATTAAACTTTGTATGGGTCTCTGTCACAATGCAGCCAGAACAAATCCTAACTGATATACTGAAGTCTCCGCAACTCAGAGGAAACATGGTCTTTCTTAAATTCAAAGCATAGAAGAACACATAAACCAGCAACCACCATTATAAATAAAGATTTTCATTATTCGGTAAATAATGATATCTCGTTGTTCACCTTCAATATAGTTGGGTAACAGTTCTGATTTAAGTGAGATGTATAGTTGGGAACCTATAAAGCTGGGATTTGAATTTATCTTTCTGTCTGACTCTAAAGCCCAATGAGTAGTACCTCTTTCCCCTCGGTCTCCTTTTCATATATCTTTTTGTCTCCATTCTGCTTTCTGCTCCCTATCTTTTCCTTTTCATGTTCCTCTCGCTCCCCTCATACTGTGTGCTGTACATGATTTTGGAAAGCATTTAAGTATTTATTGAATTAAGTTGGCAATAACAGCCACTCACAGTGCTGGGCCTTAATACCGTTTCACCACTGAAAAGGCTGCCACTGTCAGACCGCACACTGTACGTACTCTCCACAGTTTGCACTGTTAACCAGCTGGAGGCATGGCTGTAGGTGGGGAATAGGTGATATTTGTATCCCACAAAGGGGTCAGTTTCAGAGTCAAATAGAATGTGCATATTGTTGACACATGCCTTCTAAGTCTGCCAAGTACTTGGGGAGAAAGATCCTGATTAAGACCTCTATCAAAATCCTATCATGGTGATTAACATAATAATAAAAAATTAAAAAAAAATCCTATCACTAGAGCACTAACAGAATGCAGCACAAAGAAACAATTACTTAGCATGCATTTTGCCTTTGCCCCACCCACTGTGTGACCATGGACAGGTTTCTTTGGTGCTTTGCTTTATCCCCATAGAGGGGACTGCTCAGGTCACAGCTGAGTTGTGAAAAATGTATTCTACTTTAAAGTAGAGAGAAAAGCATAGAAAAATTACCATGCAAAATTTAGGTTCACCATTTCTATTTGTGACACACAAATCAATTATGTCAGAAAAGTGGATCATTTTCCCACAGGATATCCTAAGTAGTTTAAGCCAGTAATGCAGTTGACCTAGTACTTTTTTTTTTTTTTTTAAATTTGGGTCATTTTTTTCTGTCACCATCTTGAATAGCCTGCCTTTATTTATGGAAGCATTTAGCACGTATTAATAAATTCTGTGTGGGTAAGTAGCATGTTGAGAATGTAGACTATACGAAAAAAACAGCTGTATCAAAAAATGGGTCTTTTTCAGATTAGCCATAGCAAAGCAAATTTTGAACAACATAGACTCCCTACTGTTAAGTTTTATTAAGGAAATTGACTCAAGCTTCACAGTGCTGGACCAACTAAGACTAACAACACAGTCAAAAACTGAAAGGAATGCAAATACACAAACTCAGATCTCATTTGAAAAACTTCTTCCCTTTCATTGCTTCAGGGCATGGTCTAGTCAGGAAATATGGGCTGGTTGGAGCCAAGTGGTATTTTAGTGAGGCCAAAGAAAATACGCTTCTCTCTTTAAACAATTCTTTCTTTTTATTTTTTTAAGCTTCTATTATTTTTAAAAAAAGAAAAAGCCATCAGTATTTGTGAAGAAATACCAACCTCAGCCTCAACAAATCTAAGTTACAGAAGTTTGAAATTGTTTCCAGTTAACATTCTGCCAAACCAGGAATCCATATTAAAAGACTATGTAAACAGAATAAAACAAGCACTTGTAACTATGCTACACAAAGAAGATCAGCTCTTCTATCTTCTTCTAAAGAGCTATGGAAAAAGCAGGCAGTTCCAGATGGTGGCACAGGAAGATCCTGAACTCACTTCCTCCCACAGACACAACAAATCTATAGCTACATGCGAAACAATTCCCTCTGAAAAGAACATGAGAACTAGCTGAACAGCTCCACAACAAAGGATAAAAGGGTCATTGAGATGGGTAGGAGAGGCAGAGATCTTGCCAAAAAGTCCATCCTCAGTGTAGCAACCATTGGGAGGGGACTCACAATGGAACTCCTCTGTGAGGGGTTTTTGCCTCACATTAGGCACCCCAACCCTTGGGACCTGCACTGGAGAGACAAGCTCCCAAAACATCTGGCTTAGAAAACCACCAAGACTTATATCCAGAGGAACCATAGAGCTGTAGAGAACAGAGATTCTGCTCTTAAAGGGCTTGTGTGCAGACTCACTTGCCCTGGGATCCAGCACAAAAATAGCAGTTTGGAAAGAGCCTAGATCATATGTGAAGAAACTCATTTATTAATCTCAAAGCATCTGCCAAAGGGCAAAAGTTTGTTGGGACTCTCTCCAGGAATGGAGGTACTCATGGATGCCATTTTTTGCACTCTCACTTTAACTTGCTAGGGCCAACCCTCCATCCCCACCCTGCCTTATTCCCTCACACTGCTACTGCTACTGGCCAGAGGCAGCAAGTGAGCGCCTCAACCCCTTTCACTGCTTTTGCAGCCCTGTCTCCTTCCCAGCTTCCCCCACAACGCTCCAAAGCCAGTGGGTGTGGGCAGCCCACACAGGGGATAGACATTGAGTACTGGGCTCTGGTGGCCAGGGGAGATTGCATTTCTGGACCCCATGGAGCTGAAACAAATGGAGAGGCAACTTGAAAGACAATCAAGAACTAGGGCAAGTTTAAATGATAAGGTTAATTGCCCACACAGGGACACCCCTTCAAGACTGGGAGAGATGGCTGTTTTGCCTAACACATGGAAACAAAGAGTCAAGCAAAATGAAGAAACAGAGTTATATGTTCCAAATGAAAGAACAAGATAAAATTCCAGAAAAACACATTAACAAAATGGAGATAAGTAATTTACCTGACAAAGAGCTCAAAGTAAGGGTCAAAATTTGTTCACTGAACTTAGGAAAATGGATGAACATCGAGAAAACTTCAACAAAGAGACAGAAAATAATAAGAAAACACCAAAGAGCAGTCACAGAGCTGAAGAATGCAATAACTGAATAATAGCTGAATACAATAACTGGTAATACATTTGAGGGGTTCAACAGCAGACTAGATGAAGCAGAAGAATCAGTGATTTAGAATACAGGGTAGTGGGACTCACTCAAACAGAGCAGCAAAAAGAAAACAGAATTTTTAAAAGTGGAGATAGCTTAAAGGACCTTTGGGACAGCATCAAGCAAAATAACATTTGCATTTTAGGGCATACCAGAAGGAGAAAAGAGAAATAAAGGGGCTGAAAACCCATTTGAAGAAATAATGGCTGAAAACTTCCCTAACCCAGGGAAGGAAACAGACATCCAGACCCAGGAAGTCCAGAGAATGGCAAACAAGATGAACCCAAAAGACCCACACTAAGACACATTATAATTTAAATGTCAAAAGTTAAAGATAGAGAATCTTAAAAGTAGCAAGAGAAAAACAAATTGTTACACAAAAGGGAACCCCCATAAGACAATCAGCAGATTTTTGAGGAGAAACCTTGCAGGCCAATAGGAAGTGATATGATGTATTTAAAATGCTTGAAGGAAAAAACTTCCAACCAAGAATACTCTACCTGGCAAGTTTATTATCCAGAATTGAAAGAAAGATAAAGAATTTTCCAGATAAGCAAAAGTTAAAGGAGTTTATTACCAATAAACTGGCTCTGCAAGCTCAAAAGAAAGGGTACTGATTAGTAATAACAAAACATACAACAGAAAAATCTCACTAGTAAAAGTAAATATATAGTAAAGGAAGCAGATTAATCACTTATAAAGCAAGTATAAAGGTTAAAAGACAAAAGTAGTAAAACAACTATGACTATGATAATTAGTTAAAAGATACATAAAAAACGTAAAATGTGACATCAAAAATGTAAAATGGGGGGGTGATGTAAAAATGCAGTTTTAGAATGCATTCAAACTTAACTTACTATCAACATAAAATACAGTATTATATATATATACTGTTATATATGAGCCTTATTGTAACCACAAAGTAAAAACCTATAGTAGATATGCAAAAGATCATGAGAAAGGAATCTGAGCATTACACTACAGAAAACATTCAAATCACAGGGGAAGAAAGAAGAGAAGAAGGAAGGAACAGAAAGGAACTACAAAAAGCCAGAAAATAAACAAAATGGCAATAAATACATATCTACCAATAATTACTTTAAATGTAAATGGACTAAATTCTCCAATCCAAAGACACAGAACGACTGACTATCTATATGTTTTCTACAAAGGACTCACCTTAGATATAAGGGCACACACAGACTGAAAGTGAAGGGATGAAAAAGATGTTTCATGCAAATAGAAACCAAAAGAAAGCTGAAGTAGCTATACTTACATTGAACAAAACAGACTTCAAAACAAAGATTGTAATAAAAAACAAAGATGGGCCTTACATAATGATAGAGGGGTCAATTTAAGAAGATATAACGTTTGTAAATATTTATGCACTCAACATAGGTGTACCTAAAGCAAATATTAACAGACCTAAAGGGAGAAACTGACAGCAATACAATACTACTAGGAGACTTTAATACCCCAGTTTACATCAAACGGTAGATCATCCAGACAGAAAATCAATAAGGAAACATTGGCCTTAAATTACACAATAGACAAGATGACTGTAATATATATACATATAACATTCTATCCCAAAGTAGAAGAATACACAGTCTTCTCAAGTGCACATGGAATATTCTCCAGGATAGATCATATGTTAGGCCACAAAACAATTTTCAATAGGTTTAAGAAGATTGAAATCATATCAAGCATCAACAGTATGAAGCTAGATATCACTTACAAGAAAAATGGGAAAATCATAAATATGTGGAGATTAAAGAACATGATACTGAACAACCAATGGGTCAATGAAAAAATCAAAGGAGAAATTAAAAAATGTCTATAGACAAATGAAAACAGAAATACAACATACCAAAATCTATGGGTACAGCAAAACCAGTTCTAAGAGAGAAGTTTATAGCAATACAGGCCTATCCTAAGACACAAGAAAAAACTTAAATAAACAATATATATATATATACCTAAAAGAACCAGAAAAAGAACCAACTCAAAGTTAATACAAGGAAGGAAATAATAAAGATAAGGGAGGACATCAATTAAATAGAGACTAAAAAAACAACAGAAAAGATCAATGAAACTAAGAGCTGGTTCTTTGAAAAGATAAACAAAATTGACAAACTGTTAGCTAGACAGACTAAGAAAAAAAGGGAGAGGGCGCAAATAAATTAAATCAGAAATGAAAGAGAAGACATCACAACTACTACCAAAGAAATAGAAAAGAATTCTGAGAGATAAGTACATGCCAACAAATAGGAAAACCTAGAAGAAATGGATAAATTCCTAGAAATATACAATCTTTCAAGACTGAATCATGAAGAAATAGAAAATAGAACTGGACTGATTATTGGTAAGGACATTGAATCAATAATCAAAAAACTTCCAGCAAACAAAAGTCTAAGACCAGGTGGCTTCACTGGTAAATTCTACCAAACATTCAAATAATATTTAATACTATCCTTCTCAAACTCATCCAAAAAATAAAAAGGAGGGAACACTTACCAAACTCATTTTGTGAGGACAGCATTACTCAATACCCAAACCAGATAAAGACACCACACAAAAAAAGAAAGTTATAGACCAATATCCTGATAAACACAGATGTAAAAATCTTCAACAATATATTAGCAAACTAAATACAACAATACATCAAAAGAATTATATACCATGATCGAGGGAGATTTATTCCAAGGATGCAAGAATGATTCAAAATCTGCAAATCAATCAATGTGATACACCACATTAACAGAATGAAGGATAAAAATCATATGATCATCTCAATAGATGCAGAAAATGTATTTGACAAAATTCAACACCTATTTATGATAAAGACTTTCCACAAAGTGGGTATAGATAGAATGTACTTCAGCATAATAAAGGCCATATATGACAAGCCCACAGCTAACATCATACTCAATGGTGAAAAGCTAAAAGCTTTTCCCTTAAGATCAGGAAGAAGACAAGGATGCCCACTCTCATCACTTTTATTCCTAGTATTGGAATTTTATACCTAGTATTGGAAATCCTAGCCAGAATAATTAGGCAGGAAGAAATATCCAAACATCAGTATCCAGAGAAATTAGGCAGGGAAAAAAAATCCAAACAACAGTATCCAAACTGGAAAGGAAGAAGTAAAACTATCACTATTTATGATCACATGATTTTATATAGAGAAACTCCTCAAGACTCCACTAATTTTAGAACTAATAAACAGATTGCATAAAGTTGCAGGGCACAAAATCGATATATAAAAGTCTGTTGCATTTTTATACACTAACAACAAACTATCAAAAAGAGAAATTAAGAAAACAATCTCATTTACAATTGCATCAAAAAGAATAAAATACCTAGGAATAAATTTAACCAAGGAGATGAAATATGTGTACACTGAAAATTACAAGACATTGATCAAAGAAATTGAAGAAGACACAAATAAATGGAAAGATATTCCATGCTCATGGATTGGAAACATTAATATTGTAAAAATGTCCATACTACCCAAAGCAATCTATAGATTCAATGCAATTCCTATCAAAATTCCAATGGCATTTTTCACAGAAATGGAACAAACAATTCTAAAATCTGGAACCACAAAAGATCCCGAATAAACAAAGCAATCTTAAGAAAGAACAAAGCTGGAATGAATCACACTCCCTAATTTCAAAACCTATTACAAAGCTACAGTAATCAAAACAGTATAGTATTGTCATAAAAACAGACTCATAGGTCAATAGAATAGAATAGAGAGCCCAGAAATAAACCAAAGCATATATGGTCAATTAATTTGTGACAAACGAGGCAAGAATATACAATGGGGAAAGAATAGTTTTTTCAATAAATGATGTTAGGAAAACGGGACAACCACATGCAAAAGAATGAAACTGGACCACTGTCTTATACCATTCACAAAAATTAACTTAAAGACTTAAATGTAAGATCAGAAACCACAGAACTCCTGGAAAAACACATAGTGGTAAGTTCCCTGACATCACTCTTGGTGATATTTTTTTGGATCTGATTTCAGAGGTAACGGCAACAAAAGCGAAAATAAACAAATGAGACTACATCAAACTAAAAAGCTTCTGCACAGCAAAGAAAACCATCCACAAGATAAAAAGGCAACCTACTGAATGGGAGAACATATTTGCAAATCACATGTTCAGTAAGAGGTTAATATCCAAAGTATATAAAGAACTCATACAGCTCAATAACAAAAACAAAAACAATCGATTAAAAACTGGGCAGAGGATCTGAATAGACATTTTTTTCCAAAGAAGACATTCAGACGGTCAAGAGGCACACAAAAAGATACTCAACATCACTCATCATCAGGGAAATACAAATCAAAACCATAATGTGGTATCACTTCACACCAGTCAGAATGGCTAGTATCAAAAAAGACAAGAAATGACAAGTGTCAGCGAGGATGTGGAGAAAACTGGAAGCCTTGTGCACTGTTAGTGGGAATGTAAATTGGTATGGACATTGTGGAAAACAATATGAAGTTTCCTCAGAAAAATTAAAAAATAGAAGTACCATAGGATCTAGCAGTTCCTTTTCTTCTGATTATCTATCCAAAGAAAATGAAAACACTAATTCAAAAAGATATATGCATCCCCATGATTATTGTACCATTATATACAATAGTCAAATATGGAAACAACCTACCTGTCCACTGATGGACGAACGCACAAAGAAGATGTGATGTATAGATATACAATGGAATACTATTCAGCCAGAAGAAAAGAATGAAATCCTGCCGTTGTGGCAACATGAACAGACCTTGGGGGTATTATGCTAAGTGAAATAAGTCAGACAGAGAAAGACAAATACTGTATGATTTCACTTATACGTGGAATAAAAAACAAACAAAACACAACTTATAGATAACAGAGAATAGATTAGTGGTTGCTAGAGCAGGATGAAGGGTATAAAATGGGTGAAGGAGATCAAGAGATACAAACTTCCAGTTATAAAATATGTGTCATGGGATATAATGTATAGCACGATGACTACAGACAATAATGTTGTATTGCAGATTTGACAGTTGCTAAGAAAATAAATCTTAAAAGTTCTCATCACAAAAAAATGTAACTTTGTATGGTGACAGATGGTAACTACACTTATTGTGGTGATCATTTTGTAATGTATACAAATGTGAATCATTATGTTGTATACCTGAAGCTAACATAATGCTGTCTGTCAATTACATTTCAATTTAAAAGAAAGGGAGAGGTATGGAAACAAAGAACAACAATTTATAAGTTAGAAGCACTGTATATTGAATCTGTTCTTAACTTCTGGCTTCTCTACAAAGTCTTAGAAATGCTTAAAAAAAGTTAATTGTAATCTACTTTAATTTTTATAAAGAATGTATTTACTTACACAGTCTCTCCATTCCAAAATATAAATCACTTCTCAGCTCCTGGCTCCCTCCTTAGTATTTCTCCAATTATTAGGAATAAATGCGTTATTATTTTCTTTATATTATATCCCAACAGAACCCTTAGCAATAGCAGAAATGAAAAGGCTGATTGATACAGTTTATTATAAGTAAAAATAGTCATGCTAATGTTTTCCACCATTTGGTTCATTTGGAGGGAGTGATCCCAAACATTCCGTGACATCTGTATTGGTCACACAAAAGTTAAAGCAGGTTATTTTGTTAAACTGCTATGATCAGAGACTTAAAGCTGAGAGGAGACAAAACAGGAATCTGTGGTGCTCAAGCTAGAGCTCTGGAAACAGCTGGTCAGTTAGCAGATGTGGATAAGTCCAATATTCCCAACACTTTAAATATAAAATGTTAGCACAAGGATATTTTATGTGTTGGGAGTGGTGGTATTTAGGTGTTGGAAATATAATAGGAGAGCCAGTGACATGCTGGGGATGGTGTGTACCAATTCATGACAGCTGATTGTGAGATTTTTTTTTATTATTATGTTATGTTAATCACCATACATTACATCATTAGTTTTTGATGTAGTGAGATTTTAAGGGAATATGCTGGCAGCCTGAAATGGGCTATGGTGGGGGAATTTACCCCATGGAAAATGGCAAATGCTACAAATCAGCCTTCTTCCACACTTCCCCCGGAGAGCCGGTTTTTAAACATTTACCAAAACACATCACTATAGAGGACTGAGGATAGAGTTATCCAAACCAGCCCATTTTCGGTACAGCAGAAAGTCACTGCCATGAAATTTTAAAATAGCATATTATATTTCATAAAAAAGATCCAGTACAGATCGTGAAGACAACTGTTTAAAACTAAAAGGCAAAGGCCATCTCCATACTTGGATAGTTCCTTCAAGATTCCATGAGTCTAGCATTTTACTGAGAAATACACTCACAAAACCAATCTCTGCTCTCTTCTCTCCTTCAAAAAGGTACACTGTCCCAGAAGTATTCTTTCCTGTTGCGTTCTATGTGTATTTATGTGAGTTAATGCTTAATCTAACACCTTTTTACCCCATTAAAAAATCAGCAAGAGATCATTTAAAATCCACATGCTATTTACAAGTTTAGAACTTAATTACATCTCCACCTGGATTGCTGTATAACTTCAGGTTATTAAACCAGGTAGCCACTACAAAGAGGTATTGTTGCAAAGCAATTAAAGAGATGTGCCACAAACATAACAAATGTAGTCATCAAACTAACAAAAAGCATGTTTTTCAGAGTGTAGAGCTTATCCTAAGATATTTTAGGGATTCACTTGAGACTTCCAAATACTAAGTTGCATTTTACTCATTGGGATGAACCTGACCCAATAAATTGTGGCTATCAGCTTCATGTGGGATACAACCAAAATCTATGTCATCACTGGGTCAACTTCTGCAGCCACATCGGTTATTACAGTCTGGTAAAATGAGAATCCTTCAGTAGGCTCAGACTGTGGAAACTTTCACTGTACAAATATTTGTTCTCTTCTCAAAATCTATCCTCATAACCATAACTGCTACTTGCCATGGTCATCTAAGTTGGGTATTTGGACCATTCTGCTACTCAAACCCCCAATCTGACATCCAAAGTCACAAAACTCTGGGGTTACCATGTTTGGATACAGAAATGGATGTCGATTTAGCTAGGAGATAGAGCATATGATTTTTGTAGGAAAAACTACAAGAAACTATGAGAAAAGACATTTCATTTTAAATAAAAAGATGATTAGCATTTTTTTATTTTAAAAAATGAAGTTTATGGGTGCCTGGGTGGCTCAGTTGGTTAAGCAACTGCCTTCAGCTCAGGTCACGATCCCAGAGACCCAGAATCAAGTCCCGCATCGGGCTCCCGGCTCAGCAGGGAATCTGCTTCTCCCTCTGACTCTCTCCCCGCTCATGCTTTCTCTCTCTCTCTCTCAATAAATACATAAAATCTTTTTTTAAAAAATGAAGTTTATGATACTTTTACTTTTAAAGTTCCAAGTTTCTTAGTATATCAATTTAGGCCATGTAGAATGATCTGGAAAAAACACTTCGTGTTCTACTGTTTCAGAGTACAAAACAAAGAGGCAAGAGGGGGAAAAAAGTTATTCCATATTGAATATCTGGAAGAGGGGCCACAAACTAACATTCTTTTCTAAAAAATTAAACCAAGTGATAAGCTCATTGTGTGAACTTAAGAAATAATAAGCTTTATAGTATTTTTCTCATTATCCATGCCATTTTGCATCATTCTCTCTGTTATCCTTAACCCTCTGCAATAGAGATTCTACTGATAATACTCCAATGACATGAGTCTGTGATAGTTCATTTTATATATTAATTTTACTGGGCCACCAGGTGCTCTGACAATTGGCCCGGACATTATGGGTGTATCTATGAGTGTGTTTCTGAATGAGATTAACATTTGAGTCAATAGACAGAGTTAAGCAGATTGTCCTCCCTAATGTGGGTGGGCCTCACCCAATCAACTGAAGAGCTCTATAGAACAAAAAGGCTGAGAAGAGGTAAACCCGTCTGCCTAACTGGACTGGGATATTGGTGTTTTCCTGGCTTTCAGACTCAGACTGAAACATAGGCTCTTCTTGGGTCTTGAGCCTGCCAGGTTTTGGATTAGAACTTACACCATTAGCTCTCGTGTGTGTATCACACACACATGCACGCACACATACACATACACATACACACAGAAAACATAGCTTATATAGAGTTTCTTAAAATTTGCCCTTTACTTCTTTGTAGGAATCAAACACACCTATCTGGTGTATTCCTGTCTCCATGACTTTACATTGGGTGTTTTTCCTCCCCATCCCTTATTTTCTCTTCTCTGTAATCTTTTTTTTTTTTTTAAGATTTTTTTTTTTTAATTTATTTGACAGAAAGAGACACAGCGAGAGAGGGAACACAAGCAGGGGGAGTGGGAGAGGGAGAAGCAAGCTTCCCGCTGAGCAGGGAGCCCAATGCGGGGCTCGATCCCAGGACCCTGGGATCATGACCTGAGCCGAAGGCAGACGCTTAATGACTGAGCCACCCAGGCGCCCCTGTAATCTCTTTTTATCAAAATCCTACTCATCATTCAAGGTTCTGTTGTAATCCTACCTTTGCTATGAAAACTTTCCAGGTATCCCATGCCAGAAATAGGTCATCCTGTCCTGGATCATTGCAGGTGCTATACCAGGGCACACCATACATTCTTTTATAGTCCAAATGAGAAGCATTAGGGGTAAGCAGTCTGGGGGAGGAATGTCTAGAGGCTTTACACAGGAAGTGCATGATTTTGTGCAAAGGGATCTGATTTTAGTTCCAGTTCTAAGGAGAAAGTTACTTATCTTGCTGAGGATGTTTTTAAACCTTACTTTCATGACCATGGCTGATGGAGAATGTAACCACCAGAGTAAAGGCGGCTGATCCAGCAAGAGAACAAATCTACCAGAATGACCACAATAACCATGGTAGAAAAACAGATCGCTCTGGGTTGTTATACAGTTTTAAGGCAGGAGCAAACACCTGAGGGCAGACAACCCTTCAGTGTCATGAACAACATGGACAACAAAGAACAATAGAAAAGGAACCTCACTTTGAAGAAACCATTCTGTTGGACCACCATGGTTAAAGGAGATCAGCAGTACGTTAAAGGAGGAATGCGACATTGACTAATCCTACAGTATATCTTTTATAGAGCCATTGTACATTTCCTGTTAGAGTAAGAATGTGGCCATTACCAACAAATCTTTATCATTTTCATAAAATTCTAAATTGACGATACTCTTAGTTATTGTACCATATAGACCTTTGCTTTAACCTAACCATTCAAATCAAGATTTTGGCGAGGTGGGTAGCAATAACCAGGTGGGCAGCAATCCTGGCTAAAAATAAATAAAACTGTTCATTTTATTTTGTACGTATTTGTATATTCCATATCTTTGTTTTCTCCAAACTAAATCATAAATCTCTAGAGGTTTGTAATTGTACAGCTTTTATCTTCTATACCATAAGTCAAGGAATATTAAATCAATGACTGATCATTATAATCTTAATTGTTTTCTTCCATTTGTAATCCCTCCATTATCTAAGTTGAGGCTAACCACAGCCCCAGGAGCTGGAAAGGACAGGTTACTAACCCTCACTTCAGAGAAAACTGAGGTTCACAAAGCTCAGATCAGATGTGAATGATCCAGAAATCCTGACCCCACTACAGCATAAGTTTCTCAAATCCATCAAATTAACAATGGGAAGAAAGAGAGAAAGTGAGAGAAAGAGAGAGAAAGAGAGAGAAAGAAAGAAAGAAAGAGAGGAAGGAAGGAAGGAAGGAAGGAAGGAAGGAAGGAAGGAAGGAAGG
>NW_022589704.1:38312748-38475936 GCF_004348235.1 Phoca vitulina | reverse complement strand
AAGGAAGGAAGGAAGGAAGGAAGGAAGGAAGGAAGGAAGGAAGGAAGAAAGACAGAAAGCAAGAAAGCAAGAAAGAAAGAAAGAAAGAAAAAGAAAAAAAGAAAGAAGAAAAGAAAAGAAATGTTCCTAGGTTAAATAACATTTGGTTTTCCTTATTAAAGTGCGTATTTGTCTTCCAGATATATTATCCCTATGAACACACACTAATGACCAAACCTAGCCAAGAACTAGAAGCATTTTAAACAAGTCACATTTTAATACTATTGATGCATATTTCTTGCAAAAATATAAAACATTTATATTAACACTGTATCCAGATCCCAAATTATCCTTGCTTTTCACACTCCTGAGAATGTACAAAAATTTAAGAATTATTACAATAAGAAGCAAGCAGAATTTTTTTTATACTGGCCCACTTTCTTTGCTTCATTTCAAAATGAGACAAGTCAAAATGTGTCCTATATATTAGGTGAAAATCCTAGGCCTTAAATCCAACAAATAAATACAGATGTTGATCACAGTTTCATAAGGATGATCCTGCATAAAACTTGGCTTAGTTGCCAATCCCACCATTACAGAATCAAAATAATTAAGGAAATCAAATAATGGAACAAAATACTGATTAAAACAACTGTAGAATTTTGAACAAGAGACCCTTCCAAATGTAATTAGCAGAAAGAAGCACATTACATATTTGATGTCAAATCCAGTCTCAAACCATATTGTCTAAACTTCAAAATTGAAGAATCAGGATTTATAGAATCTATTAGCTAAAAAGGCAATCTTGGCCTGTCTCTAAGCCAACCTATTAATTTTTTAAATAGCTTTACTGAAATAAAATTCAGATACATACAATTAATTCATACATTTGAAGTGTACTACTCACCGTTTTTTAGTATATACACTTGGTTGCACAACCATCACCATAATCTTAGAACATTTTCTCCCCGTAAAAGAAACCCCACATATCCGTTAGCATTCATTCCCCATCCCACCTCCAACCCCAGGAAACCACCAATCTACTTTCTATCTCTATAAATTTGCCTATTCTGGTCATTTCATACAAATGGAATCATACAGTATGTGATCTTTTGTGATTAGCAAAACACTTAGCAAACATTTTCAAGGCTCATCCATGTTGTATCAGTCCTTCATTCCTTTGAATTGTCAAATAATATTCCATTGTATGGATCTAGCACATTTGTTTATCCCTTTATCAGTTGATGGACATGTGGGTTGTTTCCACCCTTTGACTATTACAAATAATGCTACTATGAAACACTAGTGTGCAAGTTTTTTGAGGAAGTGTATTTTCTTTTCTCTTGGGTATATACATAGCTGTGGAATTGCTGGATTGTGTGGCAACTCTTTGCACAACATTTTTTTTTTATAAACTGTGAAATTGTTTCCAAAGTGGTTGTACATTCCCACCAGCAATAAAGGAGGGTTCCAATTCTCCCCATCCTTGCCAACATTTATTATTTTCTAGACTTTTTTTGTGGCCAATTAAATGGGTCTGTAGTAGTCTCATTGTAGCTTTGATTTTCACTTTCCTAACAACTAATGATATCAATGAAAAAGAATAGTCTTCTACAAATGGTGCAAGGACCTGGATGTCCACAGGCAAAAAAATGAAATTGAATCCTCTACCTAACACCATACAAAAAAATTAACTCAAAATAGATCCTAGATCTAAATGTAAGAGCTAAAACTATAAAACTCTTAGACGAAAATACAGGAGTCAATTTTTGTGATCTTGGGTTAGGTAACATTTTCTTAGATATGACACCAAAAGCACAAGCAACAACAAAAAATACAAATAAATGGCTACATCAAAAAATTTAAAATTTTGTGCTGTAAACAATACCGTCAAGACAACTCATAGAACAGGAGAAAATATTTGCAAAGCATATATCTGATAAGGGACTAGTATTCAGAATATACTGTTTAAAGAACTCTCACTATTCAATAATACAAAGACAAATAATCCAATTACAAAATGGGCAAAGAATCTGAATACATATTTTTCCAAAGAAGATATACAAATGACCAATAAGCACATGAAAAGATGATCAACCTATTCGTATGTAGAGATAAGGAAACTCAGATCCAGTAAGTCTAAATGACATATTTCAAGTTAGTCAGGTAGTTAGTGGCCAATGAGGGCTAGACTAATCTTGTATAGAAAAACCATTACAGGCCTTGGATATAGAAAGACGTGGGTTTGTATCCAAGAGTTTACTTGCACACCTAATCTCTTTGAGCCTTAGTTTCTTCATCTATAGTAAAACCTATCCCATGGGGTTATTGTGAAAGTTAAATGAGCTAATATCATATTCCTAACATAGAGCCTGGCATCTAATAAGCCACTATTAGTAGTATATTTCAATATTCTATGTACCCTTAGCATAAGAACTCTATGGGATGCCTGGGTGGCTCAGTCGACTAAGCGTCTGCCTTCAGCTCAGGTCATGATCTCAGGGTCCTGAGATCAAGTCCCACATTGGGCTCCTTGCTCAGCAGGGAATCTGCTTCTCCCTCTGCCTGCAGCTCCCCTTGCTTGTGCTCTCTCTCTCTTTCTGACAAATAAATAAATAAAATCTTAAAAAAAAAAAAAGAACTCTATGGTATTTAAGCATGAAGCCATGTATGTGTCTCTGGTGGTGGATCCTCTGCGAGATCACCTGTGATCTAATCAAGACATACATACATGTCTCAGTCTTGAAGAATACTAGTAACCCCAGCATCTGGCCTGGAACTCTTTCTCCATCAGATGACAAAGGACTCTCATTTCCAAAGAAAATCCCTCCCAGTAGAGAAAAGTGGTAAAGTCACACTGATAATGTTTGAATCCTGGATTCCTCACTTGCTTGCATACATTATTCAACATCTCTAAATTTCAGAAAAATGTGGATAATAATAAAACCCACCTCATAAATTGCCAGCAAGTATAAATAAGATAATCCATGGGAAAGTACCTTGTACAGTGCCTGGCACATGGTATGAGTTTTAAAAATGCAGGTATCATCGTTATCATCAGTGTCATTGTCATGATCATTATCTTACCTAGAAAGCCTGATATTGTTCTTATTCTTTAATTAATAGTTAATTAGAAATATTTTATTTCTATTCTTTTATGTGAGCCAAGGACAGAGTTTACCTTAGAACTTCCAAAAAGAGCACACCAGATCTAGAATTCTGTGAAATTGCACCCAGTTTAAATCCTTGGCCTTAATTAATTAGAAAAAAAGTCTCTCCCCAAATTAATAACGTCAAAGTGCAGTACAAGCTTCATCACCACCTTGTTTAAACAATATTGTGAAAGATTCAAGGCAACATATGCATTAAGACATTAAGAGAGGTCAAATGGAGCAAATCTAGGAGCTATTGCTGGTGAAAACACAGGAGGAGGAAAGAGTGGGGAGGGAGTCTTCATCTGTCCAAAGCAGAGATTACTAATAATTGGGAAACTACAGGTGACAAGTTTCATTCATATATCAAACTTGTTTTGAGAACCCAGTATGTGAAAAGCACTGGGGTAGAAGAGGGGGTAATTAAAAATAAATAAAAGAACTCTCAAGAAGGGGAATCATCTGCTTGGGAAGATAAAACATGCTAATGACTATAGCATGAGACAGATGTGGATAGATGTCATGAGAAAAATACAAGGGAAATTATGTGGGGATTCAAGAAAGGACTGGTTACCTATGCCCAGATTGCTAACAGCAACTCACACTCTATGCTGCCCTTCAATGACGCATCTGAACGCCCCCACCTCCCCGACAGTGGTAGGAAATCCTACCATAGGCTCCCATGGCACCTTCTACAACCTTCATTATGATTGTTAGACATACATCCCCCTACTCACTGGTGAAAGGCAGGATAAGAGCACAGACTCTAGACCTGGAGTGCCTGGGTTCAAATCCAATTCTATCACTTTCTAATTGTGGGACGTTGGTCAATTCACTTAACCATGCTCTGCCTTAGTTTCCACCTCTTTAAAATGTGGATAAAAACAGCAGCTATCTACAAGGCTGCTGTGAGCATGAAAGGAACTAATCTAAGAGTTTACAACAGGGTCTACCACACAGTCAATGCTACATACTGCCTAATGCTGCACTGAGTGTCAGCTTTTATCATTGTTATCACACAGGCATGCACGTATGAAGTATGTGAATGTGTGCTGAATGACTAAATAAATGAAAACATGAAAAGAAAATATTGCACTTGAGAAGAGACCAGATTTCATAAGTCTGAAGAGCTAAATTTGGGAATATGCCTCTTGAGAAGCATTTCCTTTCACGTAGCTTAGGATTTGGATACCCTATTCCATGTCAGTTCTAAAAATCAGTCATCACTGTGGGAAAATAACGTTGCAGTGTTTAATAGCTTTTGATGTTATATGAAGTGGGGAAAAAGTTTACTCCCTTTAAATGTTCTGGAAGCGAAGCAATTCGTTAAAAAAGGAGCTAAAATGGAAGAAAACCTATCAACCTTGGAGGATAAGAACAATGATTTCCAAAATACAGTCAAAAGCAGTGCAGCCCAATAAAGACCTAGCACAAGCCTGTCCCAAATGTTCCTTTAAGTTATTTTAGACTGGAAGCCAGTCATTTGCAAAGGAAGGATGGGGGTGGGGAGGGCTCCCAGGGAGATATCCCTGCTTCAGCTAAGATGTCCAGCTTAGGTAAAAATCTTATTCAAGTCCTAATGCACAAAACAGAGAGATTAGACTAATGTGATAAGCTTTCAGGCCTGTTTGATAATCCATTTTGTCCACAAGGCTGGGGGTCCTTCTCTATCTTTCATGCCAAACAGCGTTAAAATGCAAAGCCACCAGTAGACTGTGAGGTCAACTATCTACCAGCCCACACTCAAGGTTCTTTACAGTGCCTACAACTTTAGGCTGAAACCCCCAGATAAGTCTGAAACCCTCAGCAAGTAAAATGGACAGCTGTGTTGCCCACATAGCGAGATAATGCTTACCTCTGTTTAACTATGGAACTTTTTATAAAGGCTATGAGACAGAACTTGCTCTTAAGAATACATCATAATTCTTCTTAAGTAGTGTCCTAAATGGAACTTAAACTTTTCTCAAGGTCCAGGATTATTAATAAGCAGCTCTCTCCTGAAATGGGTCTGGAAAGTTATGACTGGCAGGAAGGGACTGTCCCACTATGTATACACAAGCTCCTGATCTCCTTTAGTGAAGGGTACAAAGTGACTTAGCAAGTTAAGTCTCAGGGCAGAAATACAGGGCAGCATTATCTCAACTTGGGCTTTCCCTGGACCCATGGCTCTCCTTAGGACACAGGTAAAATCTTGTCAAGAGTTGAGAACAGAGCTGAATTCCTGGCATGGTACTGCTCTTTTATACCCAGGTATAATACCATCAGTTACTTCCCAAAGTCTTTACTTGGACCATCTACACCCTTCCATTCAGTAGAATGTTTAGAAACGTTGGGCTCTCAGGCTGCTGAACCAAACTTAGCACCAGCAATGTGACATCTTTCTCTGGGAGGAGAAAGTACTGGAAGTGCCAGGTGGCCCTGCTTCCCCTTCCCTAATGTCTTGGAAAGGTTTCCCTGCCAGGGACATAATCACAAATCCATTCTCTTTCATCTATTCTAAACTTGAGACTTCTAATCCTCTCTGGGCTAGGAATTATAAGTTTATTAAAGAAATTTACAGAAATCAAGTCAATAGTTTCATTGAGAGTCTGAGGGCTCTTCCCATGCATTAAAATACATGCTCTTCATAACATCTATTTGGGCTGGTTATAGGTTCTCAGATAAGATTGCTGGAAGCTGAGCTCAAGACGAGTAATATGCTACTATGGTATTATTGCTAGAGGTTACACTGAGGGAGAATGGCATTTCTTGAGTATTTTAACATTTCATTTGCTTTGAATGCTCTTTCCCTTATACGGTTTACTCCTCACTTTGTTCAGGTCTCTGTTCACATCTAGCCTTACCTGGGAGGCATTCCCCGGCCACCCTGTATAAAATAACTCTCCACTCCTGAGACCCCATTCCCTGATTTTTTTAAATCGCAGCAGTAATCAGCACTTGGCATGCTATTTGTGTATTTTCTGTCTCTTTCCATGAGAATGGCAGTCCTATGAAGTAGCTGGCTTATCTGTTTTGCACAGGTGCTCTATAAATATTTGTTGAATGAATGGGCGAAGCATGATTAAATACTTTAAATATCATGTCATTTTAATCCCCTCCATCCTTCAAGTCATGCATGTCAAGTCTTCTTACAGCTAAGGGAACTGAGGCTGGTTACTCAATATACAGAGAGCATGCCGTGGTTAAGAGCATGGACCCTCGAACCAGACTGCCTGGGTTAGAGCGCAGCTCAGTCACTGCCCCTCTCTGTGACCCTGAACAAGCCACCATACCATTCTCGACCTGAGGCTCCTCATCTGTAAATGTCATCAATAATAGCAGCATTGCCTCACAGAGTTCTTGTGAGGAGCCTTATATGTATAAAGATCTTAAACAGTTCATGGCCCATAGTAGGCACTAAACCAGAGTTAAATAAATAAAATCTTAGCCTAGAAACACCTTATAAAAATTACTAACTTTCTCATTCTGATTTCTTACTTATAACCACATCCTGATCACAACCCGGCTTTCTGGTACATCTGTCCGTGAAGGAAGTGCAGCCATGGTTACTCTGGTCTGTGTGACACTTACGTATTTCTCATCATACGTGAATTCATCTGTGAGTCTTGTTTAATATGCTAACAAAATCAGGGTTCTGAACCAACAACACCAAGGCCACAGTGTAGTTGTGTAGTTGCTCACGGACCTCCTAGCCACTTTCCCCAAACAATACCACAACTTTTAAATCAACTATCCATAACACAAGCTGTATAACTAAGGAGGAGGACATGTCCCAGCCTAAGAAATCTTTTCTCTAAACAGCAGAAAATAGAGAGAGATCACAGGCAGAAGAATATTTAGGCAAAAGGGAGTATTTCACCAAACAAATGCCCTCGCACCTGTCCACTCCAGACACTATTTCAGAATAGCATAGTAACTGTTTGTAGAAACAACCTGCTTGTCCAGGTTTCACTCGAACCTGGACATGGAATGTCTCACCTCACAAAGGGCTTTTAGCCCTCCCTTGAATGGCTGAGCCAATGCCAAAGCCATAAGCAGCCCACTGTCATTCAGCAGCTTCCCCACGGCAACTCCCTCATGTTACCTTGCCCTGATGATCGTGTTTCATCTCCCAGCCCCTTGGCAGCTCCAACTGTTTGTTGGCGAACATGTTGAGGAATCCCACAAGATCTCGGTTATGCTGGTAGCGTTCAAAGTGGTGGGTGTCCCGCCGGACTTTGGTGATCATGTGCTTCAAACACGTATTGTTTGTAAACATGCGGTAGGCACTCTGGAGGAAAGAATAGAGAGCCCACATTAACCTGCTTGGGACCTGCAACAGCAACGTGCTTACCATGCAACATAAGGCATATATAGTCTTCCAGTGGGCATAGAAGCTTCAACGTAATTCTAGACTCACACATGGAAACAGCAGGCTGAGCACAATATTTTGATCAAAATAAAATAGCAAGACTACAGAAAGTAAGGAACCTTCATGGATGATGTCTAGTTTCCTAAAGAACAAGAATGCTTCTGTAGAATCTCATTCCACAGGGGATGTTAGGTCCTAAAGGTGGTCTTAGGCAAAAACCGCATAGTCATAGTCACACCATGTCAGATACAAATATACCACTTCACAGTGAGCCCCAGCATAGCCAATTTTTCCTCCAGCACTAGAAAAGGTGATTGGTCTTTGGGTGAGTGCCAGATGAAGCAGTTGGCATACATTTGCAGCCAAGTTGTATGGAAAAATGCTTGGCCATATATTTGAATATCAGGAGTATATGCAATGGGCTGAGTTGCTCTCACTGAGAGTCAAATTCAACTGAGACCACAGTAGATAAAGGTTTTTCATCTTATACCTTCTTTGAGGCATAATCTCAGTGAATGGAATGGCAGGCAGAACTGCCTGGGCTGTATACGTATTTTTTTTCTTTATTCTTTCTGTGTGTGTGTATATGGCTGAATTTATACAGCTGAAATGCACATTTAATAAAATCCCACTATACAACCACACAAAAAAGTGATTGTCTTGTAAAAAATGCTATAGTCTTCATCTCTATGATACTTAAACGAGATTCCAAAAATTAGCCGTAAGCCACGAGCAATCCACATATAAGTTAGTCAACAAATACTCATTGCATAATATCATGTGCCAAGAAGTAAAAAAGGAATAACTGTATGGAGCTATTTCCCTGCATTTTGAGAAGGAATATGATATTCATGAAATTGACAAGGTTGTGAATGATCTATTCCAGAATTCTATTCTTCTCAGATAGATTCAAAGGATTCTTCTTACCTTTAGTATCCCAGAGCCACTAGATTGAGTCTGGAGGTCTTCAGGCTTTACTTCATGGGTTCTGTTATTTGTTCAGTCTAAGACAGACCAAAGCAAACCCAAAAGAAACCAGAATCCCTGGAAATAATTTCATTTTAATGAACATTTACTGTCTTTGCTATGCCCAGTACTGTGGTAGTTATTGAGGATGAAAGATAAATGAGTATGACGACAGTTAACATTGTTCCTGTCTGTCCAGTATTCCTCAAGATGTGTCATGTTCTGGCCAAAGCATTTATTGATGATGGGAGTCCTTCTAGAGCTTTCTTCCCTTTGGCACAGTTACCATAGCAACTGGTGATGTTTGAAATGGTTGCTCCCCAGTCTGGGTCCCTGGGTCCCTGAGTAACTACAGGGATCAGAGAACCCTGATGACCCAATTTGGGATGAGAAACAAAGCTTTGTCAGCTTAAGCCACCAAGATTTGTTAGTTTCTGTTATTGACACATAGCCTAAACTTTATAACTTTAATATAGTTTTTCTGACTGATTCCATCATTATATACTTTTTGCTAAAATATTTTTGTCCTATCAAAACAAAAGGAAGAAAGGAAGTAAGAGAGGGAAGGAGGGAGGAGGAAGGAGGAAGGAAGGAAGGAAGGAAGGAAGGAAGGAAGGCAGGCCACACTGAACTATCCTCAAATACTAGTGCACTAATTCCTTAGTACACCTGAGAATAAAATACTTTGAGGTTGTATTTCAACCTGACAGTCTAAATGAGAGGAGGTTTTGATGGCTGCGAGAAATGGTGAGATTCACAGCACCGTGAACTCCCAAAGCAGGCGAGCCTACACAGGGGCTCCGGGCAATTACAGAGCACGAGAGAGTAAGAAAGTGATACCATGAAAACAGAGAAGGAGACCAATAAAAGAAGTTGGAGGTTGTCAGAGACGAACGTTAGCTAACTAACAGTTTAGCCTGTGGCTGACCCTGCCTTGGTGTTTTATGCACAATCAGCAAGGCATCTGTTTTTTGCATTTGGCTCCGTGCTGCTTATGTATTTTCAAAGAAGCCATTGCAAGCTTAGAGGCCTGAGACCACACTAGGTCAAGTGGCAGTGGCAATGAGCTTTCAAGTCATACTCCCTAATCAGTCTCTTAGGGATATGTTATTGTGGGATAATTCTGTCAGATAAATCATTATATTAACTGTTGTTCTAAGTAGGTATATCTCTTGGCCCCCCTGATTTCTTCCTTCCCCCATTAATCTAAGTAAATAGGCCACATCCTGATTCTTTATCTGGAGCACCAGAAATGCTCCTCTTTCAGCTAAAGAGAAGAAGGAGAACTTCATTAGGGCAAGAAGTAGTAATTAGGTGAAGGAACCTGTCCCAGCCGCAGGCGTGAAGTAATTCCCTGGGGTTGCACAGCTCTTTACGTTCAGGAGTCTTAAGGCCAGTCTTATAATTAATTACGTCCTTTCATTTTCCTCCTTTCCTCTCAGTAAGACATGTAACATAGTGCAAGTTCGAGTGATCTGTGAAAAAAACCTCTACCAAAGTAAAGTAAGTGCAAGAAAGATTTCTTATCAGTAACTAGCGAACGATCTTTGGAACCATAGCTTTTTCAAGTCTGACCAACATGCACAAGACGGTAAGTGTCCATATAAAACCCTTATGGCAAATGGAAACATCCCTTCAGACTGCTAGATTTTTATAAGGAAATTATATATATATAGTTTTGTGACATTTATACACATATGTATGTTTATATATGTTTATATACATATGTTTATTCTATTTTTGTTTTTAAATATATACTATTTTTGAATATATATTTATATATGTAACTATATATGTGTGCATATATATATAAATATAAATATATACATGTATTTCAGAAAGAATATTTATACTCCAGTTCATATGGAACCTTTCTAGTCACAGCCCTGTCACTCATGGACAAAGAAAATCATTTAATCTCTGCCTCAGAGATTAAATCTTTGCTCAACTGTAAAGTGGAATAATAGTAACTGCCCTGCTTTCTTCATAGGCATGTGAGACTCAAGTCCAATGAAACAAAGGATGTAAAACTGCTTTGAAGAGGTAAAAATCACTATAAAAATACAGAGTAGAAGTAAGTAAAGGAATATATGAGGGATTATACCTACCATACCTATGTTATAACAGATGAATGATAGCAGTAAAATTGTTTTCTACTTTTTAGGTCTTTGAAGATCATGGGCCAGCATCCCACTTACTATTAACTAAAGAAGGTTTTCATAACCTTTCATTAATTATGTCCTAAGCCCTGTGCTAAGCCCTGAGGATACAGAGATGAGCAGAGGTCCATCATTCAAAAGGATGGGAAGGAACATTATAGGGAAAGGTGGGAGGAAGAGTTTCCCTGGAGGCAGAAAGCAGAGTTTGGAAATCAAAGGGCACAGTAGCAGTGAAAATACTGAAACACAGAGAGAACTAGCAGAGCAAAGAATGAGAGGGATCCCAGCACTCGAGAAACACTCAACAGGTAGGATTCGACTACAAGAGCTTCGTCTTCTGGGAAGCAGATACCGACAAAGCTGTGGGAGAAGAGAAAAGGGGCATTTCGTTCTCCCTCGGTGGTTCTGTAGTTCTCACCCGGTGAGAGTCTTCGGCGTTTGGGTTGTTGTTTTGTTTTGGTCTTAGAGAAAAAGACGCAGTAAACGGATGTGACTTTCTACCTGAAGCCAAAGTAGATTAGGAAAGAACAAACAGGCCCTATTTCATCCCATGATAAAGTCTCATGGTAATGCACAGAATGATCTCGTCTGGGAAGCGGCTGCATATGGAGTCACCAGCAGTACTGGGAGAGCTGGGAACTGTTACAGTAGATGGAACGCCTTTAAATGGTCTCTCCTGCGATTTAAAAGGTCCCCTTTAGTTACTGCTTCTCTACTCCAAAACTCCTTTCCTAACCTTATCCTCGGTTGTTTCCTGTTTTCCATGCAAGAACCTCATGGTTGAGTGAATGATCAACTGAACTTCTTTAGTGGAATTCTGTTAAAATAACATTCGTTTGAGCTTAATGTGTTTTGTTTGGTTGAGTGCTTTGAGGTGTTAGAAATGAAAAATATTGAGAGGAGTTGAGGGAAATGTTATTGCCATTTGGCAGCAGAATAAGAACATTATGTAAATATTCATTTCTTATCAATCAACCACAGTGCAAATAATAATCTTTTTTTCTTGTTCCTGGCATCTTTCTTTCTTTTCTTCTTTCTTTCTTTCTCACTCATTTTCTTTTTCTTCCTTCCTTCCCTCCTTTCTTTCTTTCTTTCTTTCTTCTTTCTTTTTCTTTCTTTCTTTCTTTCTTTTTCTTTCTTTCTTTCTTTCTTTCCTCCCTCCTTTCTCTTTCTTTCTTTCTTTCTTTCTTTCTTTCTTTCTTTCTTTCTTTCTTTCTTTCTTTCTTTCTTTCCTTCCTCCCTCCCTCCCTCCCTCCCTCCCTCCTTTCTTTCTTTCTTTCTTTCTTTCTTTCTTTCTTTCTTTCTTTCTTTCTTTCTTTCGTGTTATAGTGACCATATGTCCGGGATTACCTGGCCCAGTCTTGATTTCATCTAATTTGTTCTTTTCAATAACATAGGTAAGTACATCAAAGCTAAATAAAATCTTTCATATTTCATAAATCCTTCATCAGGAATAGGTATACTGAGGGGTGCCTGGGTGGCTCAGTCAGTTAAGCATCTGACTCTTGGTTTTGGCTCAGGTCTTGATCTCAGGGTCATGGGATGGAGTTCTCCCCACCCCCGCTCAGCAGGGAGTCTGCTTGTCTCCCTCTCCCCTTCCCCCCTGCTCACACATGTGTGCTCTCTCTCTCTCTCTCCCTCTTTCAAATAATAAATAAATCTTTAAAAACAAAACAAAATAAAAAGAATAGGTATTCTGAATCCACACTTGGAAACTATAATCACTCATCTACAGTGAATGTCTCTCACGTTCACAAGGGATCAGATCTGGTCATTCATATACCTTATTCACAAAACAAAATTTATTATGAACAAAATCAAGTAACATTGCTTCCATAAGATGTATGCAGAGATATGAAAATAGCCTGTTTTACACAGTCTGTATTTTTAATCATAAGGGATTTTACATTATTTTCATCTAGCTAAAGAGTAAAATGGAGGGAAAATTTAACTTACTAGCAAAACTAATTGTAAACTATCAATTCATCTACTTTGCAATAGTTGTAAGAATATATTTTTGTATTTTTGAATAATATTTTCCCCATTAAGTACCAAGGAGTTTAATGGTAGAATTAATGTATTTCTACAGCTTAATAAAAGCCAGAATAATAATTTTTGGCATGTATGTTGGAAACATTATTCAGTTACATATTAGGAGACATATTTATGTATTACATTAATTAGACAAACACAGTCATACCAACTATAAAAGACATGACACTAATAATTAAATCTTGAGTTTTCAGAATTCGTTTATGAATACAATTTTGGAAGAAATCTGATCATACCAGCAGAGGGCAGTAGTATACACCTTAAAGCAAACACGATGCAAAAAAATGAAAAAAAAATACAAAAAACAATATTTTGTCTTTCAAGTTTTCCTTTAGAGCTATTACAACCATATATCTACTTAATTTCATTATTTTCAATAAAAATGATTCAGTTACTGTTACATGAAATCTATTTTTTATGATTCTCTTTACATAAACTGATTATCTTCAAACCATAAAAAGATAGAATTAGGAAAGCTTTTAAATTAATATACTCCTTTTGTATGTTGAACATTTTCAATAATATAAACAGGGAGTCTACTGAAACAGTCATGGATAATAAACAATTCAAGCAAAAAAAAGACTAGATAATAAATCCTAAGATTAGGAAACCAAATAAAAGTGCTTCATAACATTTGTTACATAATTTAGGAAAAAAAAAGAGTCCATCAAGTAATACCCTCTGCAAAAAAAAAAATGTGCAACTTATTCCCATAAATTCATACCCTGAGATCATTAGCAAGATAAATCCAGCTACTTTAATTTCTGCCATAGATAAGTCAGGGAAATAAGACTTCCTAAACCCAACAGAATTTAAATTTACACAAACGCATAGATGCACAGCATGGATCATCTTTGTGGCCGGTAACGAAGACAGTTCAGGTAGGAAAAAAAAAATTAAAATGCTTTAGAGAGAATACTTTAAAATCAAGATTGGCTTCCCAGCAAAAGATGTTTTGAAATCATGCCCAAGGAAAGGGAAAAACAATGAAAACATGAAGACAAAAGAAACAAAAAACCTTTAAGCTGCTGAGTATTTTCACACTGTTAAAATCTGTTATTTGTCCAAAGTCCAGATGCATTACTGTTGTGACAAAAGCAGTGAGGTCATTTAACGCAACATCTCTTTATTCTAGGAATTCCAAAGTTACAGGTCATAGGCCAATTGCATCAGAATCACTTAAGGAACCAACCAAAGAAACAAACAGATGCTTGGGGCCTGCTCCAGACCTAATGGACCAGGGTCTCTAAGATCTGGGAATCAAGAATATGCATTTATTTATAGACCTTGACCAAGTTTAAAAGCTACAGCCTTTTACCACAACCCAACAACTGTGAATCCAGCCTCTACTTGAAACAATGTAGTGATGAGGAAGTTGTACCCAAGAAGGCAGCCTGCACTGGCGAGCTGGTTGGTGAGGTCATACTGGCAGCTTAAAACTAGCTATAGCTGGGAGTATTAACATTACAGAAACCAGTAAATGCAAACCAGGCCTTGATATTATTTCGTGGGCTGTCTAGGATAGGTGTGGGCAAGCTATGGACCCAGGGGCTGGCTGCCTGTGTCTGCAAAGTTTTTTGAGATACAGCCACGTCCATTTGTTTACATGTTGTCCTTGGCCCAGAACCTGAAAATACTTACTTTCTGGGCCTTTACAAAAAAGTCTGTTGCTTTTTTCTAGATGTAACGTCTAGACTTAAGAAACTGATGGAGAAAATAAAATGCTAATAATACAGATTAAACCTCACAATGTGCTGTTACACTGCATGCACGCGAGCTTACCCACGCGCACACGCATGCACACACACACACGAAGATATTTAAGTCCAGTATTCAGAAACTATTACCTGGCTCAAAAAGAAGGTACTACTGACCTCACTAACCCAGGAGTGTGAAGCTCCAACTTGTGTCTCCCCTGCTTCACTGTTGTCTTAATGGTTAAAGTAGATGAAAACATTCGTGTTGGAACTACACTTGTCTGTAAACTACAACTGTAGGTTGGCTACTGATACGACACTTCAGCAAAAAGCAACAAAAGCATTCTGTGTATATTTTATTATTATTTGTAAATTGTGTGCTATACATCCTTCACTCAGTAAAATTTGTAAGATACGCACACACATACACACACACAATTTTCCCAGAGCTGTTGTTGAACATTTACCAGCAAACCCTTGAACACTACTATCCAATCAACTGCTCTTTCTGGAAGCCTTTCTTTTCTCTTGTCCCCACCTACTAAAGTATTAACAAGAATGTCTGCTCTTCCTCCAAAACACGTCCCATATTCATCCACTTGCACTATCTCTACTGCTACGGCACTAGTCCCAGTTCCTTCTACATCTCACCACAGGACCTTTTCACTTGTTTCCCTGATGCCAGTCTTGCCCTCTAAAACCCGTTCTCAGCAAAGCAGCTAGAAGGAACTTTTTAAACACTGACATTACACCCCTACAGGAAATCCCTTTAGAATAAATCCATTTAGAATAAAGCCCAAACTCTTTGCCAGATCATACCAGCCCTACTTTCTGAAGTCCTGCTCACCTCTCTGCCCTTATTATATACCACATCAGACTCATTCAAGCCTTAGAGCCTTTGCTTTTCCTTGGCAAGGAAGGTTCTGCTTCCAGACCTTTACCCTACTGGCTTCTTGACATTTTACAAACAGCTTAAATGTGGCTCCCCCAAAGAGGTCTTCCTGTCCACCCAATCTAAAGCAGTGCCTCCAGGAGCTCATCCTCGAGTACCCCCTCGCCCCGTGTATGGTACCTCATGCCATACCGCACCATTTGAATTACCTTTTCTGGTTCACTAGTTTGTTACTCTAATCTGCTCTGTCTTGTTGACCACTCTATCCCCAGTCTAGACTGTACCAGGCAAATCACAGGCATTTAATAAATCCTGGTTGAATGAATGCATGAACAAAGGGACAAAGAGATAAGCAAAGGAAAACCTGAGCTATCTGACTTCAAGCCTAAAGTTCTTCCCACCACAGAATGATACTGTTTTACAACCGTAAATGTGACAACTGTAAATGTTAGCCCACTCTTCCTTGTATAAAAGCCTTACCGTCTCTTAAAATTGTCCCCTATATGAGTCTAGGTTCATGTACCCTGGCTTCTGCCTACCTTCCCAGGCTCAAACTTGACTTTCAGGGTGTCCTGTGCCCTTGACCCACCAGCCATGCCAAAGGGCTGTCCTAGCAATCCTGTTCCAGTACTTCTGCAGTAATTACCCAGACAGCTCTACTTCATAGACCTTTAAAATATGCCTCTATTTATTGATTTATTTTTCAGATTCCAGCAATGTATACAGTTGATATTTTCTCTTTCAGAGAGCATGTGCCACAATCTCAAAGACCGATCTGACCACTGGCTGCTGTCGACGCTCAGATATTTAGTTACCTTTTTGCAGGCAAAATAAAGTGGTCATTAAGAGCTTAGTCTCTAGAGTTAGTATCTCTGGGATTTTAACCCCAATGATGCCACTTAGTAGGGGTATAACTTTAGGAATGGTTTTTTTTGTTTGTTTGGTTTGGGTTTTTTTTTTTTTTATATAAGGTTGACACGCCACATTACATTAGTTTCAGGTGTACCACATAGGGATTTGACAACTCTCTCCTTTACGCTGTGCTCACCACAAGCGTAGCTACCGTCTGTCACCATACAATGTCATTACAATACCACTGGCTATATTTCCTACGCCACAGCTCTTATTCCCATGATTTGGTCATTCCATCACTGGAAGACTGTTTCTTAGGAACATTATTTAACTTTTCTATGCTTCAGTTTCTTTGTCTGGAAAAATGGAAATTTTATCTGATTCATAGGTGTATTGGGACCAAAGGGGTTAAAACAGATATAGTGCTTAACACAGACCTTGGGACACACTTAGTGCTCAGTAAACAGCTCTTGTCATTCTTACAATTACTATGTAAACCAGGATAATTTCTTTGGCCTCTTGCTTTTTCCATCACAAACTCTCAGATCTGATACTCACAGGGTTAGAATGCAGCACGGTGAAGAACTCTGGGCTGATGAGGAACTTCACAGGGGGAGACTGTAACAGCAACGTGAGCCTGGATCTAGAGGTAGAGTGGGGCAGGACGTTCTCCCGTCGGAAATCTAGATGGGGCAGACCACAAAGGCTTTCAGGGAAATTGTTCCATGTAGTGGAAACATATTTATTCACTTCCATCCATGTTTTAAAAGAACCAAAGAATACTTATATCATTTACTATTATTTTAATCCTCCAAACCCTCTTTGCTTTGATGTAAATTCATAGATAAAACCTGACTAAAATGGAATTGAGTATTTCTAGCCACTATTAACATTTTAATGCATCCTTAGATGTTTTAAGTGATCAGATTCAATCATTTTCCTCTATCCCACACATCCAGAGATTAAAGTCATTTATGTTCTATTTTGTTTTGTGATTCTTCTCTTACTACTAGTAAAAAGTCGAGGATTAGAAGAGGTCTCTGGTGAATTCTACTATTTGCATTGGATTACCAGATCTTATTGAAGATCAAAAGTTCACTAAAAGAAAAACCTCATTTCTTGGAAATCCTTATTATTTGTTTTCTGCTTTTCTGAGATTACAAACCAAACCAACCTATAGACTCTTACCTGCACTGGCTTGGTGAAAGTCAGCTTCCTCCCCTGCCCCATCGATAGCGTTGGTATTTTCCTCAGGCCTCTCGTTAGTCATGGTTCTGCGGATACTCTGGTATCTAAAATCAGGAGCCTAGCATTACAACACAGCAGCCTCCAAAATGAGGGACTCAACCATTCCCCCAGAGCCCAGAAATTTTCACCATCTTCTCAGCCTCAACCAAAGTTTCTTCCCCCAACCCCCCGCCCAATTCCCTGACATTCTGGGCCATCTGTTGTTTAAATAAATTACAATGCATTGAATTTCTTCTGTCTGTTGTTTGTGGAACATTTTCCTAACAATGTAATAAAACTTAAAAAGAAACTGCAGCCCTTAGCCAGAGAAAATTAAATTCTTATATTGTTAAAGAAAAGAACTTTTTATTTCATAGCCATTCATTTTCAAAAAAGAATGACATTTAAAAAGCTTAAGTTGATAATAAAGATGCATGATGAATGGAGATTCTAGATATTTAGAAAGGTATTTGATTCATATCATATATGTATATGCTCTGTTTTACTAAAAATCAATGCCTTGGGTTGGCGAAAGGGGTCATCATTACTTATTTCCTTTCTAGTTTCCAAACAAGCAGTGTATGCCTGTGGTTATTATTTTTTTAACCAAGAGAAGTTCACTGAAGTCTATAAATCAAGAGGTACCAGCTACATGTTAACGACAGGTCACCCAAAGATGAAAGAGAGACATCCATGTTTTCTACTGTGGCCCACATAAAAATAAGCCCAACCACACTACAGTCATAGTGAAAATGCCCATCCTCACCTCCGGTTCAGCTGCTCCATTTGCTGTATGGAGTTGGACCTCTGCAGCACTTGGGGGGCCGGGGGCGCTGTTGGCCGCTGCCACGTGGTGGTTCTGTTGACATGATCCACGTAGAAGATCCTGCCATGGCTGTCAATGCGTGCCTCCCAGTCTTCACAGTAGGAACGTACCGAGAAAGGTTAGAGGAAGAGCAGAGGCCATGAACGTGGTTCATTAACTTCAGCATGGGTTTTCCCTGACATGCTAGAAATTGGGGCTAATCACATATATCTCACTGCGTCATCAGGCACCTCCTTCAGTCCACTTCAGGATCTGTTGTGATCCGTTAGTAAACATACCCTGTGTGTGTAATACCCCCGCTTTAAAGAATCTCTGAATGTAGAGAATCCTTCCAGATCTGTCCACAATGCCCATCTTCATATATGAGTGCCAGTGTTTTATAAATACAAGTTGTTGTTATCATAAGACTTTGGATATTTGCATTGAAATTGGTGTCAATGATTGTCACCAAAAATTGATTTCTCTCTCTCTCTCTCTTTTTTTCCAGCTTGAATGAAAGTATAGCTGGAAGCTTCCAAGTGCATATTTACATACAATTCTGGTAAACGTAGGGGCGCCTGGGTGGCTCAGTTGGTTAAGCGACTGCCTTCGGCTCAGGTCATGATCCTGGAATCCCGGGATCCAGTCCCGCATTGGGCTCCCTGCTCGGCAGGGTGTCTGCTTCTCCCTCTGACCCTCCCCCTCTCATGCTCTCTCTCTCTCTCTCATTCTCTCTCTCAAAATAAATAAATAAAATCCTTAAAAAAAAAAAAAAACAATTCTGGTAAATGTAGTCTTCAGAAGAAAATAATGCTAGCCCACTCATCAAATACTATCATTATCTACAAACTTCCATTTGCACTTTCCCAAAGATGAATACATTTTCAGAACAAGGGTAATTACTTGCCTTCAAGCTCAAATAAATACAACGTTTTAAAATATTATTTAATTTTATGTTTAAGCAATCTCATTAAGTCTGTTCACCTTTGTAAACAAATATATAAGTGCATGTTCAGTAGAAACAGAAAGCACAGTGATCTTCAGAGCCAGACCGACCTCCTCTGTGGCTCTCTAAAGGGCCATTCTCCTATCAAAATACACAAAGCACGAGCTGATCTTTTCAAAAGGCAAAATTTTGAAACTGACTGTAGTTGGGAAGTGCAATTTATACATAATATACAAAAACAGCAGAAGGATGCCTGGGTGGCTCAGCCAGTTAAACGTCCAGCTCTTGATTTCAACTCAGGTCATGATCTCAGGGTCGTGGGATCAAGTCCTGCATCTGGCTCCATGCTGGGTGTGGAGCCTGCTTGGGATTCTCCCTCTCCCTCTCCTTCTGCCCCTTCCCACCCCCACTCTCTCTCTCTCTAATAAATAAATCTTTAAAAAACAAAACAGCAGAAATCTATTCTTTAACCAGCAAAGTTTTTATACATCTCTATTTCTGTGTAAAATATATTTTGAAATTAATAAGCACCTTTCTCCTTAGCAGCTCAATTATTTCAAAACTACCCATGTCATCACATAGCTTATCAACAGACACCATGGGTCTAACCCTGGAGACTAGGAGGACGGCATGTTTGCTCCTGACGCCCTATGGCATTTACTCTGGAGGTGAATAGAGCAAGTATTCTAACAAAGTTCTCAGGGTTGGAAAGACCTGAATGGTAGACCCCAGCCAGCAGCAGCTGATTACTGAGGGCTGCCTCAGTGGGGGGGTGGAAAGATCTGTTTTTGTTGATCCTAGCACATCGTAATTGATGACAAATGGCAAGAGAAAGAAAAATTGGGCTGAGAAAAAGCACCACACAGACAAAAAACAACTCAGTGTCACTCAGGCTCCAAGGTAACACAGACTTACAATGAACCAGCCTGCCAAACCTGAATTCTTTGGACACAGTTGCAATCTCATCAATGAGACATTTCCAAAAGACCTCGTGATCAGCCTGCCATAAGCTGACAAATAGGAACTACATTAGAGCCTTTTCAGAAACCATTTTCCAAAACCCTTTGATCTATTCCATTGTTTTGCTCTGCTCTTTGCATACTTTCCCATCTCAAAGATTTTGAGAACCAATTATTCCATCTCATTAGAGCCAGGATAATTCAAGCACATAGCATATGCAACTCAAATGCACAAGAAAACAAATGGCCATTTCTTTCCCCAAAAATGTTTATAGTAGCTTCCAATTTTAAAAACGTAGAATAGGTCAATTAGGGATAAAAACAGAACTGAAGCCAACTAAAGAAAGTAGAAAGAGAGGTGCTGCCAAGCTCCCAAGATAAGCTTATAACTCAAATTTGGCTCTAAGTTTTCTGGCAGTTAAGGCAGAAAAGAAAACACATTGTGGCATACTTTCCATTTTCTGACAAAAGAAAGTAAAAAAAATATCTTCAAAGATAGAACTTTTTCCTTGAACAAACTACATAGGAATTTACCCCACAGAATGTGGTCTCTATAAGGGCCATATGGGTAAGAAAATGGGGGAGGAGGGAGAGTGGGGAATCTCTGCATATATTTACCACTACACTTTGCACATAGCATGAAATGAATGAACAAATAATTTCAATAACATAAAATCATAACAAAGAGATTCTTGTGTTCGCTTTCCACAAAGTCCAGGAATAACCTTAATGTATTTCAACAAAGACACCTCTGTGTGCCATGAGAAGAACAAGAAAATGAGGTCCGAAAATTTGCTTTCAAAGAACGTGGGACATTGGAGGCACATTAAGACTATCCCTATCAAATGTCATATCTTTAAATTGAGGCTGTTACTTAAGATCCCATAAAGAGAAATGCTGTCTTGCTGATTTCAAGTGGACACTTATCATCAGATTGAGAAAGGCTGTTCTGTTGTTGACTCTTACCCAAGTGGTCAATACCCTTCCATCCAGACAAAGACAGTAGAGGTGCCTATAGGAAGATTAGCTCTCTATTGTATCTATCAAAGTTTCTCTGCAGGGTGGAGAGAGGTGGGTATGGTTGCTTATAAATTTTTATATTGGGCCTGGTTTATTCTTGGTACAAGTAAGCATATGAGAACTCATTGCCCAGCATCAAAGTTTTCTTTCAGAGACCAGGATAAAATCAGACAGGCAGGATTAGAAGACTGGGAACTTGGCATTTACTTCCTTGTCTTGCCACATTGTAAAGTGGGGTGTATAATCAGTGTGCAATGAGTCTGAGAACAATGTATTGGGGTGCATATGTATATGCAGTGCACCAAATTGGGAAGTAGAAGGCCTGGGGCCTCTGGCCATGGCTTTGTCACACCTTTGCTCCATGACCTTCAATAAATCACTATACCTCTGAACCACAGTTTCTTTACCTGAAAAATGAGAGGGCAGTATTATACCTTGCTAAGATCCCTTTCAGTTCTAAAATTATAAGAATCTTCAAAATGACACCCATTTTTCTACATTAGGTTTAGTAAGAACCTATCAACATCTTATGTCTAGGCCAGAATTTGCAAACTAAACTCTAATTAATTTAGCCGTATAGAGCCAGGGGCTTTGGGGTCCTGAGAACCATCTGCCAACTCCGTGTTGGCCACCACAGCCCCAGTGTTACCTCTTGTGCCCACTGGTCTTCCACACGAGATTTTATTTGCATAAAGAGCTTCATGGCAATAACAAGGTTTGAGAACTGGTATCTACAGAAACGCTTCTCAAAGTGTGGGACTCCAGCAGTAGGTATCAGAATCACTTTGAGGATCAATAAAAATGCAGATTCCCAGGACACACCCTAGATCTGGAAAATCAGACTATCTGCAGTTAGGACTCAGTCATCTACATTTTTGACAACCTTCCCAAGTGACTCCTAGACACACTAAAATGTGAGGGACACTGACATAAATTTATAAGAACTTAAAGCAGCTAATTTACTAGACAAAGCCATGGAGCTAATGCTAGATTTCTCAGAGGTCACAACGTATAGGCTCACAAGAAACTAAACTTCATCCTAAAGACTCCGAACTGAAATCCAGGAGCAAGTGGACTGGGAGATATCCCGAGACTCAAACAGAACAGCCCCCTTTAAATAGCTGGACAATAAGGGGGAAATTAGAGTTGCAAAGTGTGTAAAAGTTCGCCCAGGCCACTGTCACAGCATTAATCCCTAGGCAGGCACCAGAGGGAGGCAGAGCAGGGAAGGTCTTGGACATTTCCAACTTTTAAAATCAGCATTTGTGGGAAGGAACAGGAGTCGTCCCTGTGATCCCTCTTCATCCCATCAGGCATCTTTCCCAGTCCTTTCACACCAGACCTTGGTCTGCGCTGGACCGTCCAGCTGGCTATGAAATGAAGCCGTGAACACATCTGGGAGAGTGTGGAGACTGGGAAGAAGATCAAAGACTAGACATAAAAGATGGCATTTCTGGGGAAGCATGAACCACGTGAACCAAGGGGATGAGAGGACCACAAGTGGGACTTGAATTAGTTATAACTGGGTTTAGAAGGATGAGGAACCTGAACTTTGGGAAGTAAATGTATAAGCCACTATAAGAAATTATAAGAACCATGGTGTCTTCGCCACATGGTGAGATGATAAAGTTATAATGAACTGAAGGTATTCTAAGGAAAAAATTAAGCTTTTGTGGTAGATGCTGGACAGCAGTGTTTAAAAGATTAGTTTTTCCTTATTTTAACACTCAAGGAGGTGTATACCATTTGTACAAGTACAAAAGGAAGTTATCTATGATTTTGGGAGGCAGCATAGTAGGTCTACTTCCCCTTCGGGAGGGCAGGTTAGTGATCGAAACGGGCCCAAAGAGACTTCTAGGTGCCCGTCATGGGGCACCGGTGCACATGTATGCTCAGTTTGGGAGTATTTAGCAGGCGGAATGTGCTCTTCTCTGTATGTATATTATATTTAAATAAAAAGTTAAAAAAAATCTCAAACAGCTGCCTATGGTGGACCTTAATAGCCAATTTTTAAAGAAAGTAGCTTTTTAGATTAAAAGTATGAATTCTTCTCTTAAAATTCACTTTTAGGGGCGCCTGGGTGGCTCAGTCGTTAAGCGTCTGCCTTCGGGTCAGGTCATGATCCCAGGGTCCTGGGATTGAGCCCCGCATGGGGCTCCCTGCTCAGCAAGGGGCCTGCTTCTCCCTCTCCCACTCCCACTCCCCCTGCTTGTGGTCCTGCTCTCGCTATCTCTCTCTCTCTCTGTCAAATGAACAGATAAACTTTTTTAAAAAGTAAATAAATAAAAATTCACTTTTAAGCTCTAGAAAATAAGAGGCCCTAGCCTTAAACATACTAGAAAGTTAGATTAATTACACCTTTCAGATTCACTGCCTTACTTTAAACCTTCATTTCAAAGGATGCTTTAATAATGAAAGTGCACAACCAAAAAAATGATAAACATTCTCCTGTGTTTTTCCAGACCTGCCCATTTGAACCTGCCACCTAAGTAGTACGCTAGTCCTAACAACGTGGCAATAATCCTGGGATCCTACAAGAGTCCAATAATCTAGATGGTTCATCGTGAGTCTAATCCTATTCCTACACTTTTGGGGGAAAAACACTCAACAGTTCCTTACTGTCCCCAGTGCAGCAAGGGATTAAGTCACAATTATACTGGACCCAGTAAGAAAAATAAAATGGGTTTTCAGAAGGGGCTGAGCTGACATTTCTTTTTTTGCTTCTCTTAATGCTAAAATGACCAAGATCTGTCATGCTGATGATGTTCCAGGGGGCTTCAGCCCTGACCTGCCTCCAGCTGCCAGTGCCATCGATCACCTCAGAAGAAGATAAGCAAATTCTGAAGGCGCTCAGTGTGGATTCAGATTTAAGCCACTTCCAGGGAAGGCTCACCACACTGCCATGCTGCCCTTAAGACCTGGAGTGTTCTTATGTTGTATGGATCATGAGAGCATCTCTCAGCCAGGGATTGGAGTTACATAGCTCACAAGGTCATTTCTCAGGGCCCGTGGCCTAAAGCAAGAGTAAGATTCTGAAAACAATTGGTAGGACATCGTTACAATTGTGTCATCTCTGTACTAAGTCCAAGAACAGGTCCCTGATTCTGAGATAAGAGGAATTAGATTAGAGGCTGAAGCAAACAAACAAGGAAAACTGCTTTGCATAAAAAGAGATCAAATAGATGTTCAGAGACTAAGTTATAACACTGATGCTTAGACCACCACATGATCAGCTGTAACAGGGAAAAGATACAGCAAGGGGTACCACTGAACCCCCTTAATTGAGTTCGTAAGTCCTCAGAGAGAAGCCTAAGTTTGCTGGGTGGTTTCTTCACTATATGTTAGCACACAAATTTCAATTAAGGTGAAAATAAGCTCAAATAACAATAATAATTAGGAAAAGAAAAAGAAAGAATCAAGAATGAGGGGCGGGCATCAAAGCCCAAGGTACAATGTTTCAGCAGCCTGCCCCACAGGGTTGTGGATAGCGATCGACACAAGGAGAAAAAAGTGCTCCTGAGTCTGATACAAAAGCTTAACAGAGCAAACCTGTCTGGGCTATGCTCATATTGTCACTACAACCACTTTTCTTCTATTTCAGGGCCCCTGGGGAAGAGTCCTGCTGAGTAATCTTAACCCAGAAGAAGGAGAAGAAAGTTGAGCACTTTTTGAGCCTTCCTAGGTTTGACCTCAAAACACTGCAGTAGAATAAAGCTTCAGGGAAACCCCTAAAGCCTCTGATTTAAGGTGATGCTTGCACCTAATAGATAACACACCACCACACAAGCCACTACTCTGCTTCTAAGTAAGCTTTCAGAATTTATATTCATCTACCCACACAACAGTCCCTTCCCTTCTAATCTTAGATCAGAATACCTGATAGAGGAGAAGGAAGGTTTAAGACTCTGTCTCAACTTTTACTAGTATGGGATCGTAAACAAGTTACTTAATTTATCTGGGCTTCAGTTTCTCCATCTATAAAATGAAAGAATCATTTTAGCCAATTTCTACTCACTTGATCTACCTCATAAAAATGTAACAAAGAATAAAGAATGAAGCATGTAAAAGTGCTCTGTAAACTATAAAGCACTATGCGAGCTTGAATATTATAACTCATAGTGTTAAAAGTACAACTCTTAGCCTGAAAATAATTCAGCCAGGTCATTCAAGGGATGGACTAATCTGTACACTCCAACGGGATGCCCTGTGGCCGAGCCTCCCTGGAGACACTGCATGAAGCAGAGGCACGAGGCAGTGTGCAATGTGGAATGCCACAGCTCCAAGTCAGAGGCACGGCCCGAGGTGGTAGCAGAGTTGCCCAGCTGGGAAAGGAAGGCAGAGAACTGGTGAGGTTGGGGACAGACAACTAGCAGGGCAGCCATGTGATTAAGTAAGGTGTTGAAAGGATGAGACACACATGAGAATAGGAGGGGCTGAAACAGTGGGAGGACAGAGCTGAACAGTAATCAGGCATGCTCAGACCATAATCTGTAACCTAGCCTTGATATAGAAATCCCCAAATTTGTAAGTTGCAAGTTGCATAAAAGGGATTAAGAATTTTTCTCCTCTTGGGGCACCTGGGTGGCTCAGTCAGTTTAAGCGGTCAGCTCTTGGTTTCCACTCAGGTCATGATCTCAGGATCCTGGGATTGAGCCTCTCGTGGAGCCCTGCATAGGGTTCCACACTCAATGGGGAGTCTACTTGAGGATTCTTTCTTTCTCTCCCTTTCCCTCTGCCCCTCCCCCCCCACTCTCTCTCTCTCTCAAAAAAAAAAATATTTTTTTAAAAAAAGAATTTCCTCCTCTTCAGTTACTCATTAAACTGGATATACTATTAAATTGCTGTTTTGCTTTTAGATATATCAACTTATTAAAATAAACCAATTGTTTATTTTTTAAAATCCTAAAATATATTCTGTGTAATAAAAATACCAGTGTTTAAACAAATGCATTGAAATATCACAAAAAGTGGTCAGTTTCAGCAAGAAAGTACTTGTCTGTATTATGCAATCCGGAAAACAAAATCATGGTTCAGTAAAATTCAGAGCAATTAGATGTGCCCAGGAAGATGCCATTTACCCATACTCTGATGTGACACAATGCCTCTGAAACTCAAATTACTATTAATCCACATACACATATAAACAGAGCTCTTCCAGAACCCTCTCCTCATGTTCCCAATTCATTTTTTTCCTATTATATCTAAGTATCTCCCAGGGATATTTTTCTTTTCTGTCTCTAATCTTTTCTCCAGAGGTAAACAATAAAGAATTTTTTTATTCCCCCACCTGCTTAAGATGACATACTGGTTAATTAATCTCTTGGTCTATTTTTTAAAGTTGCTTAAAATATACATTTCCTATAAGTAACTACCTTCAATCATCAAAATACATGAACAAGGGGAGGAACTGTACACAAAAGAATTTCCAAAGGATCAAGCCAATATTTTGACCAATTGTACATAGTACTATTCAGCTTTTTTGTTAACACTCACCAAAACTAAGCATTCAGCATTTCAGCCCTACATATGCATAGTCCCACGCCCCCACTTTTATGTCTCACCATTTAAAAAAATTTTTTTTTAATTTGAGAGAGAGATAGAGCATGATCAGGGGGAAAGGGCAGAGGGAGAGGGAGAAGCAGATTCCCTGCTGAGCAGGGAGCCTGACACGGGGTTCGATCCCAGGACTCCAGGATCATGACCTGAACCCAAGGCAGATGCTTAACCGACTGAGCCACCCAAGCACTCCTATGTCCCACCATTTTTAAAACACAGAAGGCCAAGGGCATCAGCTTCTTGCTATGATCACCTATAAGGTGGGAGAGTTGAAAGAGTGAATAAGAAGAAAAAGCAATAATGCAGAATGATGTATTTTCCAATGTGTTCCCCTATAAGCAGTATTTACTGAGCTTTGTTACTGTTCATCAAAATGCTTGCTCTTACAGAGCAATACTGCTTTAAGGGATCCTGGACATTTAAACAGAGCTTAAATTATGTCCAGATTATGACTGGCCATGGGTATCGCTCAGACCTGTGGATACAGGTTGCACAACTATTTTTCCAGAATCCCTCATCCTCAACCATCCCCCCTTTAAGTGTTACATGTTTCTTGAAAGTGAAAGAAATGACCTATCTTTCAAAACCTCAGATAATTATCATGCTCCAAATAAATGGTAGACCAATTTCTGAAATTATTAACACTTCTCTGCATATCCCCAAGGAAAAAATCAGAACACTGTACTTAATGATTTAAAATGCTGTAAGTGAATAGAAAGAAGTGTATCACAAAGAGTGAGGCTTTTCTAAGAGACTGTACCAATTTGTCTCCTAACTGAAAATTCATGCTGCCGTTAGGCATAATTTTTAAAATTTTCTATTATGAACCCAACTGTCCCAAATATGTTTCCCAATTACAGTATTGACTCTACGGATATTACAGTATTGCTCCACCCCACCCCCCACCCGGCTGCCTCCTCATTCAGCAGGACAGTGCCAACAAGGAGTCGTCAGCCTAGCACTTTCCAGTCTGCAGCTGCTCTGCCAAGGGGCAGCCCTGAGATCCCTTTCTCTCATTCTCATCTTTTCGTTCCCGTGGGAAGGATCTGCCTGTCCTCCTTGCACCCTCCGAGCAAGGCGGACCCCTTAGCGAACAGGCGCTCACTTGGTGGAAGAGCCTCGTCCACCCTCTGGTAGCGGCTAACGTCTTGGCGCACCGAGGGCAGCGATCTCAGTGGCTGGTGGCCATTGGTTTGAGAACCTAGGATTAAACAGAAAAAGGTACTTGGGTAGTGTTTTCCCCTTCAGTGTCAAAACAGTCTTTGTGAAAAACAAAAACAAAACCAAAACAGCAACAACAAGACCCAACATAAATCCTAGAGCTAGTCTCTTTCCTCTCTTTAGTCTCCTTTTCCATATGAGGACCCAGAAACAAAAGAAAAGAACAGGAGCTGAATGCTCAATCAGAAGAGGGTCTTCTAGAGAAATGTCTCTCTCTCTACCCATCCCCCCCCCCCACTTTCTCCTCTCCTGGCTGGTGCTGGTCATGCGCCAATGTTTTAGGGCCACATAGTGGCCGCAAGATGATGAAGGAAACAAAAACAAAAATAAAAGGAAAAGAGGAGGAGGAGAAAAAGGGGATACTTTAGATAGAAAAATAAATTACAGAATAAGAAAATCATTCCCATTTCTGAGTCTGAGCTATTTAGGCACAGTGAGTTATCCTTAGACTTTCTGATGCATCAAAGGAAACATTCTACCAGGTCATGTTCACTGAGACATAATACAAATTTTATGTGTAAATCTGCATCCCCAGATACTAAAACAGCTTATTCTTCAAGTGTCAGAACGCATCACCTAACTTAGTTAACATTTTTCGTACTGCAGAAGTAAAAAATATTACAATTGATGCAAAGTACATATTAAGTTCTGTTTTGAGGGTTTTATACAAAGAGGAGTAACTTAAGATGTTCCTGAAAGCGGGGCGCCTGGGTGGCTCAGTCGTTAAGCGTCTGCCTTCGGCTCAGGTCATGATCCCAGGGTCCTGGGATCGAGCCCCGCATCGGGCTCCCTGCTCGGCGGGAAGCCTGCTTCTCCCTCTCCCACTCCCCCTGCTTGTGTTCCCTCTCTCGCTGTGTCTCTCTCTGTCAAATAAATAAATAAATCTTAAAAAAAAAAAAAAAAAATGTCCCTGAAAGCCTCTACACATTACACTGATGTTAAAGCTGTCTTTGGTTTTGTATCTACAAACCCAGGTCCCACTGGAGATTCATTATTGAAATTTGAAGACTACCATTTGACAGGCCTCTTATTTCAAAAACAGAAGATCTGTTTAAAAAAAGAAAAAAGCTAACTGTTGAGGACCAAGGTGAAGAAAAGAATTCAGATAACATGTGACCTGCAGTATAATTTACATTGAGGGACAAAACCCCAAGACTTCTCTTGAAGCGGTATGCTTGAGCCAAGAGCCATACCGACTTGTACATCCTACCTCCGGTGGCGCCCTCCTCCTGGGCAGTGGCCCCTTCACAAGCCCCGTGGGCATCCCCAGCATCACCCTCTTCTTGGGGCTGGCTCTCGGCAGCAGCAGCTCCCTCCAGGCTCCCCCGCCGCTGCCAGACCTCCCCCACCTCCTCCTGGTGAGGTGGAGGGGCCGAGTCTGCCCCTGGCCTTTCCTCCTCTCCACTGGGCACCTGCACCACAGGTAAAGCACTGGGAGTGCGTATGGAATCCTGCGACCCTTCAGCGGGGCCACTGCTGATGGGCTCTGCTGCACAGGCTCCATCTTCCTCCTCCTGAGAAGAAAAGGCCGGGGTTTCGGGAAAGCGTGCACTCTCAAGAGACGAGCACCGCGTGTCCACCGAGGAGAGCTGTGTGGTAACGCTCTCATTGCAGGAGCTGTCGGCGCCTTCCAGGTCGCTCTCACCCTCCGGCCGCGTGCTGGCCTCGCTCACGCTCTCTGTCCTGGCAGGGTCACTGGGCTCTGTTTCAGAGGATACCTGGGAAGGCTCAGACCCCTGATCCAGGGACTCAGTCTCACTGATGGCTCTGCGGCTTCCTCCTGACGTGTCGGAAGTCCCCGTGTCTGCCCCACTCGTGGGCTGATCCACCTCCTGAGAGCCACACAATTCGGTGCTGCCCTGGTCAGCACTTGGTTGAGACTCTGGGCCATTTTCACTTTCATCTGGGACTGGGCCTGGGGGTAAGGAGGCCTCTGCCAGCTCTGGAAGATGTTCTGGCTTATCCTCGAAGGAAGCGGCTTCATTTGTGGAGGCTTCCTCCACTTCCACTGGGTTGTCTTCTGGCTTTGTTTGTGATGTCAGGCTCACATCATCAGTTCTTGATGCCGTGCCAAACATTATTAGCCCTCCTTCCTCCTCCAAGGAAGATGGATATCCTAGGTCTTGCTGGAACTCGTGGTCTTCCTCATCTGAGTCGATATGAAGCATTGCATTGAGTCTTGTGTCAGTGGGAAAACTACTCCTTAGTTTTGGAGAGGCTCCCATGGACCTCTCCGAGCAGGTGGCCGTGCCCGGCCTGGAATGGCCATTGTGTTCAATCGCATCTAAGTAATCATTGAGTGAATCCTGACGTCCTCGGGGAGGTGAGGTCCTTGAAGAAGTAGAGGTTAATTCCTCTGTGTCTATTTCCAGAGTAGAGCTAGTCCTGAAAGAATGCTTGGGCGTCCCATCAGCAGCACTGTCCTCAGAAACTGGTCCATTAGAACAAACGGGGCTGTCATGATGGCCCCCAGGCATGTCCTCCTCATCAGAAGGGCTTCCTAGGTCTCCATTTACAGTATTGACCCCAAGTATTGTGCCAACAGCTTCTGGAGAAGCATCTAAAGGAGAAAACAGCATTTATTAAAACAAAGTGGTAATAACAAATAAACTTTTAATGTCCTATTCCTTTGCCACCCATCAGTTCAACAAATTCAGTCATCCCATTAAGGCCTCTTTACAGTATTATTGCCTTGAGAAGATAAGCAACTCACTCCTAAATGAGCATCTTGTTGGTTAGTTTGACATATGAAGTGTCTATGTTCACTATTACTAGAAATTCTATAGCCTGGTTTCCAAACACAGGCATAAACCTAAGAGATATTTTTTGATAAACAAGCTTGCCTATCTGCTTGGGAAACTTCAGAAGGTAATCATTTATTAGCTGTTTATTTTCAAAACAGGACACAAATTCAAATTCTATTCAAATATAAACTAACAACTGAGTAAGACTTAACAAGTTTTTCCTACAGCGATGTATTCACACAGCTATCTCACCTTCGTGCACAGAAGACGTAACCTCCACTTTAAACTGGAGGTACCCGCTCACGTGGTCAGCTGGGAGCCTGCGGCCAAGGTTGTAGCTGAGCATTTGATCGCTGCAAGAGGAGAAATGGTTCTTTCCTTACTACACTGGTGTCAGCCTTCACCTCCTCCAGCAGGCCACCCCCAAATCTCACACACTTCTCTTAAAACTTTCACACTCACCAGAAAATACAACGCTCGAAGGCATGTTATAGTCCAATGTAATATGATTCATTCCCACAAAGGAAAACTTATAACCCCCCCCGACCCAGGATGCAACGAAATCTTGTTATAAGCCGAAAATGCAACACAGTATCACGTGATTTTCTTAAAGGGGACTGATGTGCTCTCTCACTGCTAACAGTGACCAGGAAAAGAGCATTCTCAAGGTCATCAAGTAGCTGTGAAAGGCCTACAGTTTGGGGTATTTTTCGACTCAGGTATAAAAGCGTAAGAGGGCCTGGCTCCTCAGCATTTAGCACAATAGGAAACTGGTCCTACGAGGACACAACAGGCAAGGACTATCACACAAGGACGGGCGGGGTGGGGGGCACTTCACTACTGTACTTGAGGAGTAGGGGCTGGGAGTTAGGAGACAGCAGGGTGAGAAGTGTCTGCCCCTGACAGCCGCTGCAGCTGTGGGAGGGGAGCATGCCACTGGACCTCCCCTCCTCACCTGCAGAGTAAGGGGACTGGAGCTGCTGGCCCCCACCGGGGGGAGCCTGGCTATCACTGCTTCCCAGCATGCCTTGCAAGAGATGCTAATGGAGAAGCTAGGTGTGCTGCTGGGGTGGCGTCTTGTTGCCGCCCCACGAGGTGTGCTGGAGGGCACCCCACCAGGGCCCCACCTTGGCCCCCCACTCAGCCTACCAGCCTCTTTGAGGATGAAGTTGTCAATCTTTTTCAATTCTGTGTTTATTTAATCAAAGTCAAATGCAATTACATCATGACCTTGTCTGAAGCAGCTTGCATTCTCAATCTAATTTATTCTTAATTAAGGAAAATAATCAAAGGGATAGTACGAAATCATACTATCTCTGCTCTCACACTGCCCTCTACTGGCAACTTCAGAAGGAAAACAACACCTTGGCCTAATACTTGCACCGCTGTGCAGCTTAGAGCCACTAGTCTGCTATTTATTATTAATGCGCAGCACAGTTTTGTTTGTCCGTCTCTACCTTCTCAGGACAATTCCAAATAGATGTCACCCCTTTAAAAGACACACATGTGTGACTGTAAAATCCCGGTTCAGCTCTTAGGGATCTTTCTGACTTCTTAGCAAGAATTTCTTAAAACTGTTAAGATTATTTTCTTCTTCCTTTTTCTTTTCTTTCCTAGAAACGAGGTAATAGTTTTTGTCTCAACTGATGCTTTTAAAATGTCATCAGGGAAATTCAAATCAAAACTACATTGAGATACCATCTTACACCAGTTAGAATGGCAAACATTGACAAGACAAGAAACAACAAATGTTGGAGAGGTTGTGGAGAAAGGGGAACCCTCTTACACTGTTGGTGGGAATGCAAGTTGGCACAGCCACTTTGGAAAACAGTGTGGAGGTGCCTCAAAAAATTAAAAATAGAGCTACCCTATGACCCAGCAATTGCACTGCTGGGTATTTACCCCAAAGACACAGATGTAGTGAAAAGAAGAGCCATATGCACCCTAATGTTCATAGCAGCAATGTCCACAATAGCCAAACTGGAAGGAGCCGAGATGCCCTTCAACAGATGAATGGATAAAGAAGATGTGGTCCATATATACAATGGAATATCACTCAGCCATCAGAAAGGATGAATACCCAACTTTTACATCAACATGGATGGGACTGGAGGAGATTATGCTAAGTGAAATAAGTCAAGCAGAGAAAGTCAATTATCATATGGTTTCACTTATTTGTGGAACATAAGGAATAGCATGGAGGACATTAGGAGAAGGAAGGGAAAAATGAAGGGGGGGAAATCGGAGGGGGAGATGAACCATGAGAGACTATGGACTCTGAGAAACAAACAGAGGGTTCTAGAGGGGAGGGGGGTGGGGGGATGGGTTAGCCTGGTGATGGGTATTAAAGAGGGCACGTTCTGCATGGAGCACTGGGTGTTATGCACAAACAATGAATCATGGAACACTACATCAAAAACTAATGAAGTACTGTATGGTGACTAACATAACATAATAAAATTAAATTAAAAAAATATATATCATATATTAGAAAGAAAAAAATAAATAAAATAAAATGCTTTGGTTTCCCAATGTGAGTGCTTCACGTGCGCCACGCGCACTCTGCTAAGGGCTCGCCCTGCACTGTCTCTCAGCCTGGCAGGCAGGTGGCAGCTCTGTTTTCTAGAGGAGGCCACCAAGGCGTGGGGAGGGTAAGTGACTTGTCTAAGGCCAGACAAGTACTGAGTGACAGAACCGGGATGAGTACACAGATTCATCTGACGCAGAAGGTCCTGCTCTGCAGTCACCACACTACCATCTCACTTTATGTCTTCTCAGTATACATGTATACTGTCTACTAAATGTTAAACATGCTGTTCGGTATTGGGGATATGACAGTGAGCAACACAGATGGATGCAGTTCTTTTCTTACAATTCCTACTAAACATTCATTTCCTAGCTAAAATCTATCATTTTTAGAAATTGTCCATTATCAACACCAACACTTTCTTTTACTGGCTGAGGAAGAGAAGATGAGGATCAATTTATTTTTAACAAAGAAATGAAGGTTTAATTATTCTGGGACTTAATGTCCAAAGAGATGGGTGAGGAACCACAATGTTGAGGACAGGCCTGTGTAATTTGCTGCTAGGTTCATGCCTTAGTGGGCAAAGATCAGGCACCTCTGTGTGTTAGGCGATGTCTAAATAGGAGGATTTCCTGTATTTATAGGTTGAATAGTTGAATTGAGTATCTGGCTAGTTTGGTTAATAAACAGTACTATCACCTGTTAAAATTCTTCTTTCCAAGTAAAGAGTCTCATTTGTTAATTAATTATTTGTTGAATAAATTAGCCAGATACTCAATTCAACTATTCAACCTATAAATACAGGAAATCCTCCTATTCAGAGATTCTGAGTCAAGGGTTTCATCCTTTGTTGAGTGTCAGAGGAGAGACTCAGAGGAGTCACCTACTTTCTTTCTTTCTTTCTTTCTTTCTTCCTTTCTGTTTTTATTTATTTTGGGTTTTTTTAATACACATTTTTTTCTTTTCTTTTTGTTTTTTTTCTTTTTTTTCTCTTTCATCTTTGTGCCTCCTTGTTCTTACCTAGTCTCATCTGACTCATCCTGCTTCTTGCTGTGATATATTACTGTGAACAATATATATTATTATGAAACACGATTATGAAGAATAAATGCCAAAGTACTCTCACTACCTGAGGCATTCTCTCTCTAATGTAATCAGAGGGATTGACAAAGCATAGGAAAGTGATGTGTATTTTGGACAAATGTGGGCCACTCTCTGAAAAATATCACATTCAAACAAATGCTCTCAAAAGAGGTAATTAGTAAAAAGTTCTAGCTCATCCTACAAAACCACACTCTATAAAACCTCAACTACTTCAGAGGGCTGCAATCTACCAAACCCAGCACTTTTCAAGATGAATCAATTACTTGGTGGAAAGCAATAATCAGATCAGGAATATATATTTAGGTATTAATAGTTGATATATCAATACGTAGTATCATTCTTAATAAAGCAAATCCCAAGTATCTGTATCAGATAATATTTTTAATATACTTATACAGAAACATTTCGTAATTCCAATATTTTACAAATTCATGCTGGACTTCCTTCTAATACACACCAATTCATGACTGGCAGTTCTTGAAGTGTCCAATTGTTTAAAAGACTAAATGAAAAGCCAGCAAGTCAACAACGGTTTCACACACTGAAAAGGTTTTATTTTGCCTTGATCATTCTTACTGGTGTACATAAATTCACACTTTTATCACGTGTCATATATATTCTGTAAATTATATGATGATAATTATATAAATTAAATTATAGATATACTGTATTTACCATAGTTATCTTTCTCTTTTAAATCTTTCACTTTTTATAAATCCTAAAAATAACTTTTTAAAAACTTCCTAATGTAAATGATCTCTACCAGAAGCAATAATTGTGATTTCCTAGCTTTTATCAGATAAACCAGGCACTAGAATTTCAGTATAATATTCCTACTTCATGTGTGCTGGCTCGACCACAAATTCCATTGTCTCTGATGGCCAGAGAATTAAAATCCATTATAATCTCTTAGTTTCAGATTTTGAAGGGGCCTTCGAGTTCAGCTGGTCTAAACACTGTATTTTTCAATGAGGAATGCCCAAGTAAGTTATGACTTGCCAAAATAAACAGTCCATTAGTTGCAGAATATGAATATGAATGATCAACCTTCCTTAGTTAGCTGGAATAATAACACATTGCTGCCCGTCCTTGAAGTGTTGCAGAGAAGCCAGGATTCTAGAGCAGATTGATCTGCACTCAAGTCCCAGCTCCACCTCTTGCTTGCTAGTCTCAGATTCCTCATCTCGGAAATGGGTATAATCACACTTTTTATCTCCCAGAGCTGCTGAGAAGGTTACATGGGTTAATGAGAGTAAAGTACTTAAGCTCTGACATAGAATAAACTCTCGGCATCTTTTTAGCTTGTTCACTTTTATTTATTACTATCGCTACTACCATTGTTACTACTTCTGCTGCCACTGCAACTATGACCACCACTACCATTTGCTCATGTTTTCTTACAGTGAAGAAGATACAAAACAAGATGGCGGCACCCCCACCCCCACCACCATCACTACCACCACCACTACTGTCACCATTACTACTGCCATATGTTCATAATGTTCTCCTACAATGAAGAAGATACCAAAACAGTACCCTCAGTGCTACCTCAGAGCAGCAGCGGTACTGAGTTTGCTGGAAACATACATACATCATTTATGATAAGGGATGTTATGATTTCTTAACGAGTTTATTCACAACTTACAAAAAGCTCACAGAAAGAAAACAGACATCAAATCACATTTTAAAATCCTCTCAATGGGTAAATTTTAGTTGTCTGAATGAATGTATAGGTCTAGGAGCTCTACGATAATACCTCCTATGAGTCAAGGTCTTATTTTAAATGGCCCTAAAACAAGGTCGTTTTTTGTTATTCAGGAATAGCAAGTTGTCTGGATGGGATTAATTAGGACAAGGGAGCTGTCAACCTGACTCTAGAATCCTGCTCTAGGGAGGGACTTTTACTGAAAGATTTCAATATACTCAAAAACAATTGAGTGCTATGACATTTGACACAGAAATGTTAATGGTAGGCACATCTTGGGAAAGATAGATACAAAAAAAAAAGGTATATAATGAAAACAAATTGCTTTTGTCCTGCACAGTTTAATGAGTATGCAAACACTTTCATTTTTAAAAGAATTATCTTACCACTTCTTCTCAGTAAAAGTCCTAGGACTACAAAGTTTCATTTCAGTTGCTTCTGTGCAAACTAATCTCAACAAGATCCCTACAAGTGGGGTCTGATTACCCAATGGCTTGCCGCTCCAGCAATCTCTGGACTGGAATGGTTAGTTTCCCCAGAAAACGCTTGATGATGGGACGGCTCTTGGCAAATTTGTCTTTAATTTCAATTTCTAAGACATCAGTAAGAAGTGCAAAAAAGGAATATTTCTGAAAACGAAAACAGATAACATGTTGATTCAGAAGAAAGACAAATATGAAATTATATCATTTCATTATTACAGAAAATGGTATCTCTTAAATCCTAATGACTTAGAGTCCACGTTGCTAGAAATATCTGCAGCCACTGTCCATCCTCTATTCATTTAGAATCACTAGCATTCACAGTGATTACAGGCATCAGTTAAGGATCTGCAGGACAAAAGAAGCTCCTTCAATCATTCAGCCCTTCCTGGTTCAACATTTTACGGAGATGCTATCAAATATTAAATTGTACACAATGCAATTTTAGTACTTACTACATTTATTGTATCTCAATTCTTTGAAATTTAATACCCTGTTACAGGATGGTTTCGAATTATCACTGTGTTTGGTTAAGAGCAATTTTAATTCCTCATCCTATGGGATTCTGAAGTTGTACAGCACAGGTTAAAATACTCTTTCACTCAGTGGCTAAAGTAGGAACATCTATAGAATACTGTGGTCTCTCTGATAAATATGAGAATAAAACAATGTTTCAATGGAAAGTACTTAATTTAAAAGGCACACGGGACAGAAAAATAAAAATATGAAGTTAACATAAGCTTTGTTGTTTTGCTTAGGAATGCCATTAGAGAGAACCAGATTGGCTATCAATAAGAATACAAAATAAATATAAAAAGCTTTATTCATTTACAAAGGCTTTCACATACATTACCTTCATGTTATCTTTACAAATAATATTTTCAAGGATGAGATCTCAGGATAAGGAAGTGATGGGGCCAGAATCTAACCTGAACCATCTCGCCCCTTCCCTGACATTATCCACTCAACCACAGTGATGCGAACGGTGCCAGCCAGTCTTACACTTAGGCACCACTAAGTTCATTTAGTCATAACAATTAAAGTTCTGCCAAGGGCCATGGAGTCTAGTAATCTGCTGAATGGAAAAAGCACTTGCTGAGAATAAGAGAGCTGAGTTTAAGCACCACCTGTGTCTCTGAGCAGCTAGTTACATAAACCTTTCAAGCTTCATTTTCTTAATCATCAAAATGCAGAGATGATGATCTCATCCCTTATGCCTCCTTATTAGGCATACACTGATAACATGGTTAAGAACTTTGTAAATATAAAATGTTAGCAAAAGAAAGTTGTTGCTAGTATCATTCCTATATCCACTATGTTCCTTCTAGAGCTCATAGTGAGATGCATGTTATGTCTTCTAGGCTTCTAAATGTGTTAAATTAAGTGGTATGCCTTTAAGAGTTATTTACTATTTGGAGATCATAAGTAGTTTTTTAAACCAGTGTAAGAATACATGCAGTATTTAATCCATTTAAATAACCATAAGAACTTCTCAGGAGAAACATCTTGCTGTGCTGGCAAGTCTCAAATAGCCATACCTTTTTTTTCCAATTGGTTTTAGACCCCCTGAACTATCTCCCGCCCCAGTGAAATATTTCTACAAAACTATTAGAACATATTGTTGTCATTAAACATTTAGGGAATGATCTGACTCATTGTATAACTCCTATGCCAATGAACGTTTATCCAGAAACACTCTAACACTAGTAGGTGAAACATGTCTTGGATCTCTGAGAAATGGTGGGAGAGCTCCTACTTTGTTCAGTAGATGAAAAACAATGTCTCTGTTCGGTCCACCTGACTTTAATGATGCAGTGCACTAAGATGACAGGTAGCATAATGTAGCTGTGAGGAACTCTAAGGTATCTATCATCAACACATCAACAATCTGGCTTCACTCAGGATGATGAGTCCTTGGGCTTATTTAATTAACCAAAATCTAGAAATCCGAAAAACATTTGCCAAAGCCCATAGGGAGAGAAATTCCCTTAATCTGTACTGAATATATACTAGAACAAAACATTGGGAGGGCTTTTAAAGTTTTTTATTTTAATTCCAGTTAGTTAACATAAATGTTGTATTAGTCTCAGGTACAAAAAAATAAAATTTTAAATAAAAATAGGATTGGTGTTACTGACTTTTCCTTCTGCCTCAGGCTCTAATATGGCTCGGCAAGGCATGGTTACTGACCCTGTCCTTACTTAAAATTTTAATATTTGTTCATCATGAATTTTTTTGCATTGATTTTGATTTTTCTAAAAAAATTTTCATTAAAATATTAATTTTGATGATTGAGTCTTTTGGCCCCCTTAAGTTGTGCATCTGAGGTAAGGACTTCACTTGCTTTGCCCTACACCTGGCCTTGGCTACAAGGGACTATCTCATTCTCGTCCCTCTTTCTAACAGAACCCCGAGACCCTTCAGCCATCCTGCCATGCTCATAAACAGCTCAATGATACACAGAACAGAGATGGACTTGGCCAACTTCCTGTCAAGTAGAAGACCCCTGAGGATCATCTTACCTCTCGGTGCCAAATTGGATTAGTGGTGTTACTGATGATAGTAGACCTTCTCTCCTGCCCATGGTGGGCACAGGTGGGGAAACTGCTCTTCTTCCCTGGCTGAATGGACATCTTAAGATAAGGGTCAGGATTGAAGAACATCCCTTTCTTTAGCCCAACTGCTCTAAGATCTTGAAAGAGAGGAGGGAGGGAGGGGAAGAGAGAGGGGTGGGTAAACAACAGCAAAACAATCACAAAGTTATTCACAGTATGATCGCTTAGATAAGTGAGGACAAGTGAGTTATGACTAATTCCAGCAAGGGGGTGGGGGGGTCTCCTGACAGGCCACAGAAACAAAGCCAAACATTTACCATCACCTTACGCACCTAAACTGACTTTGCCTGGGAATCATCTTGATTCTAACATGCGCATCTTCACATGGTCTGGCAAACAGCATTTCAAACAGTATCTTGAGAAAAATTCTTTGGCAACAGTTTATTTATTTATTTTAAAGATTTTATTTATTTATTTGACAGAGACAGCAAGAGAGGGAACACAAGCAGGGGGAGTGGGAGAGGAAGAAGCAGGCTTCCTGCAGAGCAGGGAGCCCGATGCGGGGCTCTATCCCAGGACGCTGGGATCATGAACTGAGCCGAAGGCAGACGCTTAATGACTGAGCCACCCAGGCTCCCCAACAGTTTATTTTTTAAAAAAGAATTCTAATATGTTCTTTCATGAGAGAAAAATTAAGTCTTCTACATACATATATGAAATTACAGACCTATGTTTAATTGGGGATAAAACTCGAGAGCACATATTCAGTTGTACCACATTTAAAATGTCAAAGATACTCCACAAATGTAATGAATGTTAGGGGGAAAAGGAGACCAGAAATATTTCTAAAATTTGAATGCCACCTGCTGTATTAAGTGATTATGAGGTTACTGTTTAGGAACTTACATATTTGATGACTGTGTCAGAACTCATCTTAGATTCACCAGTTGTTATTTCACACTAGGTGAGCTGCTAAAATTTCTGGCTAAAGTCTGGTAAGTGAAGAGACTTTTAAAAGGAGTCAGGCTAAGGGATACAAACATGTCAGGCAATAAACCCAGATCCGCTGGGTCCTCAACACCTTTCTGAGAATATTAGTGTGAATAAGATTGGCCTGAGAGCTAAGTGATCTTCAAAGCTTCTGCAATCATAGACTGTTTCTAAGTAACTTGATGCAATTATGATCAGTCTAGGGAGGTGCTGACTCTTGGTCCAGCGAGAAATTCTGCAGATGCCTCTGAAGCTTCAGAGATCTTTGGATTACCCAGATCAGTAATTTATGGTGACCTTAAATTATAGGAGGTCACCTGAGTCACCCTACTCAGGCCCATTCATTTTTTTTTAATGTGGGCTCCACGCTGGGCCCAACATGGGGCCTGAACGCACGACCCTGAGATCAAGACCTGAGCTGAGATCAAGAGTCAGATGCCCCACCAACTGAGCCACCGAGGCGCCCCTCAAGCCCATTCTTGAAACACGGTCTTTCTTAGTAGGACAGAATTGGCCTGGGGTTGCCCATAGAACCATATTCTCTAGGGAGTGCTGCCTGGAGGAGGCTCCCCCATGGCCGACAAGAACTTGTGGCCTAGTGTGTTGGCCGATGACAACTGATGGGAAGCAGAGGAGGCAGTTTTAATATGTCGGCAAAGGTTGAAAAATTCAACCAAGAAGCCTTCATGTTAAGGACACTGCATGAAATACAGTAAGATGTTTGCTCTGAAAACCAGCAGCAGAAGGGAAAGATGAGTAAGGAACTAGACAGGCTCTTCAGGGAAGCCGCTGTAAGCTCATTAGCCTTACAGCCCCCCACTCCCGGCACTTCACAAGCTACGGAGTCATTATTAATACAGCATCTGCCTCTGACTATCAATTTAATAATGCTACATGTTTTCACTTGGCTTTAGTTAGCATAAAATAGCTTCAAGAGAAAAACATCATTTGCATACTTATTTTCTTATCTTTCTTGATTATGCTCACCTCAGACTCAAAGACAGAAGAATAATATTCTTTAGATATTAAATTTACTCCTAAAGAAGGGATTTCTTTGCAGTAAATGAGGAGTAACATGTACAGAAATGGCTGCCACAAGCCTGACAGAGCTAAATTATTCATGCAAAGCATTCCTTTGAACAAAAAGCATCCCATTGGAAGATTAAGCCACCGTGATGAAGGATGTCACTATTAAATAACCCTCATACCAAATTTTGCCACAAGGAACACTGTACAAATAAATCTTCATTAATAAATGTAAGAAATTACCAATTATTTGTAGTTTGCTTATTCAGTTCCCTTATCCATCTCATTCCTGCTCTTGCTTCTCCCTTTTGTCTTTTATATATTTTATTGCTCATAAGTGTCCACATAACCTCATAGACCAAAAAAGAACTCAAAGTCACAAAGGTATGACATGTTAAATATCCTTGTTTAAAGTCTTATTTGGAGAAGAGGATGAAGATAATCATCAAAACACAGTTTTTGTTTTAGATGTAGAATTCAATTATTTCTGTCCCTACTTACCATAGATAATCAAGAGTAGAACATTTGCAGGTAGCCATTCTACAGAGCTTAAATGCTCTTGGATAAATATTACCATTCACTGTCAACATGCTACAACTGGATTAATTTTTCAGAATTACCATTATAGAACTGCTTTCATCTTCTATAATTTTTAGCCACTTCTGTACACCATCTGCAAATATCTGACAATACATTAGGAAATAAAACAGTTATAAAGTAGCCAGCCACCATGTGTATTGAGGTGGGATGTTAGAGGAAATTATATTTAAAGAAGGAGCATTTGGTGGTGCCCCAAAGCTTATTTCCTACTTTTAGGAAAATGTCCTGGGATTTTCAGCTTCTAGATGGTCATGCTCCTATGGGGAGTTAATTATCATCCCCTCGAGTCAAAATAGATCATATTTAGAATGATATTGATCACTTGAAAGCTTAGGGCAATGCTTCTAAACTAAGAAAACCATAGGATGGTCAAACTCCAAATTTTCTGAGCCATGGAGGTTGGCTAATTGTTCCCTACCTATAAATGAAGGATTTCTGTACCTGCAGCCGCTCAGGGCTGTGAAGGTCTAAAGCATAGCCAGATAAATGTTTTCAGGGGACACACAGATAATGAGGAGCAGGGGACTATTAACATTGGCCGTGGTACTTCTAAGTGCCCTTCTAAAAACCTAGTTACATTTTAAACCCTGAGGGGTCCAACCAAAACATACGTATTGGCTAAATTTGAAGCATAAGCCACCAATTTACGACTTCTGAGATTTTGCCAGAGAATCAAAGCAAAAAACGCTTTCATAGTAAGCAACCTCACATGGGAGAGAAGGAACATGTTAGAACAGAAATGGACACTCCGAAGGCAAAGGCCAGCAATGAACTAATATGCACACTTTCATCATAGGTGGTGATCATGCATCATGGAAATGTCTGTTTTCAAGATCAGCTTTCTCTCACTCTTGAGAATGTCAATTTTCATTCACAACACTTTTTGCAGCCAAGAAAAGTGAATCTAATTTAAATTTCAGAAGCACTGTACCCATGGAAAAATGAAAACAAAACATCTTACGGTGACAGACATCTGTTCGACTGCATTTTGTATGTATTGTAGCACAGTTTTCTATTTTAAAAGTCCATTTCAAATACTGATTTTCTTAGTGCAAATCTTGACTTTATAAGTGCCAATTAATTTTTTTTAAATCAGTAGCTTTCAAATTTTTTTTTATTTTTTTTATTATGTTATGTTAATCACCATATATTACATCGTTAGTTTTTGATGTAGTGTTCCATGATTCATTGTTTGTGTGTAACACCCAGTGCTCCATGCAGAACGTGCCCTCTTTAATACCCATCTAACCCATCCTCCCACCCCCCATCTAGAGCCCTCAGTTTGTTTTCCAGAGTCCATCATCTCTCATGGTTCGTCTCCCCCTTCAATTTCCCCCCTTCATTCTTCCCTTCCTGCTATCTTTTTTTTTTTAACATATAATGTATTATTTGTTTCAGAGGTGCAGATCTGTGATTCAACAGTCTTGCACAATTCACAGTGCATGAAATCTAGTTTACTCTGAAATCCAGTACACCCATGCATAGGTGTGTGTACTTTTTGTGTGAAAGTTTTCAGTTTGTATAAACTGATGTTCTATGAAAAAATATTTCCCTTTAGTGTAAAACTCTGATTTTTTTTCCTATTCTTTTTTTTTAAACTGCTGGTTTTAACTAAATTAAACTTACAAAACACAAATGAGTTCCAACTCAAAATCTGAAAAGCAGTGTTTTTTTCATAAACATATAAGCAATTAGAGTATTTCACTAACCAGAAAATAAACAAAAAATTGTCTTATCAGCTTTCCAATTTTTATGTGTATTTCTCCACAGAAACAGGAGCATCCCTTGGCTTATTTTTCTTAGTCTCCAACTTTTTCCTTTCTCTAGATGAGCTAAGCACACCTTGTTTTCAAGAAACAAGGTGTTTCAAGGTTTTCAAGAGAAAGTTCTACAGTGGGGTGAGCACACATTACATTACAGTGTTCTTTTAAAGTAACTATACATAGTTGCAGTTTTTTTATCATTAGAAAACCTGGTGGAAGAAATAATCTCCAAGTTTATATTAATAATCTAATGGTAAGAAATATACTTGAATTTCCAGAAATATTACAAAAAAATATAAATAACTACTTCATATATAATACATGAGAATCTATAGACAAAAATGACCATTCATGTCTTTGAAATTATATATTTTCAAACTGGACATCATGTTTAAAGACATCCTTACCTGACAAGGTAAAGCTAACTAGTTTCCGAGAATGCTGATTTCCAGAAGCACCTCCTTCCATGCCTTCTGCCCCCATCTGCAGAGGAAAAGCATGTATTGGAAGTTTCACAGGAGTATGATGGTACTCAACTTTCTTAAGAAACCACATATATTTGCAAATATAATGATTTTTTGTGTCAAACATGCATTGTAGTGTATGCCTTTTCATATGCTATACATCTTGGAATCGAGACATAAACGTATATTCTCAGAGATGAGAGAGTCATACCTCAATTTAATCTTTACCCCAAATGAAACCAACACAAACTTCTAAATTCCCTGGGATATGAATCAACATACTTCATGGCCTTTTATTTCTTTGGTAAGAATACAGTTGAGATGTAGTAAATGCACTTATATTGCTATTAGTGTATTAAAATAATCCTTTAAGTTAAAAACCAAACACCAAATTCCTTTAGATTTATTAGGAAAACAGAATAAACTAAACAGGTGATTTATATCAAGCTCATCCACATATATGCAGAATTGTCCTCTCTTGCCAAATATTTGAGTGACCATGTGGATGTTCTATTGCCCTTGTAGATTCCTATTTTATTTTGCTGCAGGTACATGGCACATGGTATGATAATTAGCAATGACAGGAGTTTGCAATGCTGTTGTACTGGCTACTGTATTGTAAAAGTTTTCCCAAAAGCTTTCAAGTAAATTATATCTCACTTGAAACCAGTCATTTATGGACCACATAGCAGATCTAGGCTTTCTCTCAATTTATGTACAGTTAATGCTCAATTTGTAATATACTAGAAAAAAAAAGAGTTTCCTGTTTCTCTAAAAAAGAAGTCCACAATACTAGAGACAGAAGTGAAGGCAGAATGTATTTTGAATAGTTAGGAAACAGAAACCACATTTTAATTCTAAACTTTAGATTAAACCCTTGCATCTAATCTTTGCAGCACTCCCTTACTCCCTTAAAAATCACACACCACCAAATGCAAACTGGTGCAACCACTGTGGAAAACAGTATGTGGGTTCCTCAAAAAATTAAAAACAGAATTACCATATGATCCAGTAATTACACTACTGGGTATTTACCCAGGGAAAACAAAAACACTAATTTGAAAATATACATGCACCCCTATGTTTATTGCAGCATTATTTACAATAGCCAAGATATGGAAGCAGCCCAAGTGTCCACTGATAGATGAATGGATAAAGGAGATGTGATGCATATACACAATAGAATATTACTCAACCATAAAAAGAATGAAATCTTGCCATTTGCAACAATAGGGATAGAGCTAGAGAATATAATGCTAAGTGAAAAAAGTTAGTCAGAGAAAGATAAACATCGCATGATTTTATTCATATATGGAATTTAAGAAACAAAACAAATGAACAAACAACAACAACAAAAAGATAAACAAAAAACCAGACTCTTAAATACAGAGAACAAACTGGTAGTTACCAGAGGAAAGCTGGGTGGGAGGATGGGTGAAATAGGTGATAAGGATTAAAGAGTACAATTATCATGATGAGCACTGAGTATTATGTGGAGTTGTTGAATAATTATATTGTACACCTGAAACTAATACTAACACTGCTAATTATACTTCAATTTAAAAAAAATCATATACTGCTGAGAGATAAAACTTTCACTAAGCCAAGCAAAGTTGAGCAATTTTAAAATAAATTCCATTCAAATTTTGAAATATAAATTTCTGCTTCCTTCTCTACTTCCTGTACCTTAATCAAAACTATATTGTATGGCACTTAACTGATTCCTGATGTTTTCAAATGTCATCTGCAATATACTTGGGTACCATCCAGGTATCTTCATTTTATCTCATCCATAAAACTACTACTTGATAATTCTGGGTTGGCTCTCAACAAGTATGCATGGTTTATTATATTGTGTTGTTCCCCTCTGACTCATCACCCCCAGCTTACCTGGAACAGAGACAGCAGCAAACTGACCAGATAATTGATGGCTGTCACTGTGTCATCCCGCTTTCACTGCACACACCCCTGGGCTATAGAGTGATGAACAGAGTGAGGTAGTACAGGATGCTACTGAGACAGACACTTAGCAACCTGCCCCTCCAAGTCCCGGGTACAGCCAGACATCTGATAAACCATAGCCCGCCCTCAAATGGACCACACTGCCCAATGAGATGTGTTCCCTCCAAAAACATGATGTCTCTTCCTGCTAGGCCATAGCACTGCTAAGTGAGTTAAATGAGATGGAAAAGGTTCATGGTCTGTCTTCACTTAAACTTATTTAAAATGTTATAAGCTATTATAGAAACACAAGAAAATGCCTTCGAACTCTCATTTTAAAAATATAAACTACTGTCTTACAAAAGGCTAATGTGAAACAATTCTCCCAGAACTCACAGATTGTGTCCTTTACTACAACTACGGCAAATGCTCATCTGAAATAATACTCAAAGAATTCAATTTTATCATTCATGACAATAAGGTCAGGAAAGACCAAACACTGTCGCTAGATATGGGGACATCAGTGATAAGAAACACATCTGCTCTCAATGTTTAGAGAGAGGTTTTTAAATAAACTCACTCCATAGATTCATTCCAGGAAAACCCAGAAGCAACACTGACAATCAAGTGTTGGAACAATACGTGGTAGTGAGTGATGCTAGCCTTTTTATGTCCCCGAAGCCAGAGGATTTCCTGTTCCAAGTGCCTGAGACACAAATCGCTGTGTACTCTGGTGAATGACAATGACGTCAAAGTGCAAATGACAGAAAAGACACAACTTTTTTTAATCCCTGATTCATTGCAAAAGGACATATGAGAGAGGAGACCATAAGATGAGGATGGCAGCTCATTTCTTTCCCTACAGAGTAGCTCCACTACTTTTCCAGGACTGTTCTTTGCATATGGTCATGGAATAATTAAACTAAAGGCCTTTGTAAATGTCAATGTTGTCAACCGGTCACACTAAATAGACGCATGTCTTATAACAAGGTGGCCACCGTGCTGTGATAGAAACACAGCATCATGAGGTGTCCATGTGGCACAGCCTTCCAATTTTGGATACAGACCCAATTGTCTCAGCTGGGTCAGAAATCTATTGACCACCAATTTCATTAGTCATCCCTTGAACCAAAATATTCTGGCTCTGGCCAGAGCTGTATCTGGGAAGCTTTTAAGGTTCTCTAAAACCTGTCTGAAGCAAATTAATTATCTCCAAACTATCCACAGGCTTTGACAGAGTAATCTCAATGCAAAATCAATGGAATGAGATCAATGTTCACCAAGCTGTAAAGTCCTGCTGTCTTCGATGCTATCTGATCACTGAAATTGCTCAAGTCTAAGAAAATCTGAATCCAGAAAATCATGTTTGGAAGCTACTGTCTAATTTCATACAAAGTTAATTTTTCAAAGGTTTTATTATTTAAAAAAAAAACAACCTCACTTTTCCAGGGTTTTTCTTTTTAGAATATTAATTAAAGCATATTCCAGGGCTTAGTTTATGTCGTGGCAGATTTTGTAATCAATAATTGTTATTCTCCTTCAAAATCTTGTGTAGTAAATGTTGATTATTTTTTTAAATTCTAAATGATGTTTACTACATAGGAACTCAAATATAATTTAAATATGAGAAGAATATTTAGATACTGAAGATGTTACACATACTATTCCTACTATCTGAAATGCTTTTCCCTCCCCCTCTTCACGTAAGTAACTCCTACTCATCCTTCAGATTGTCCTACAAACACACCTTCTTCAAGGAAGCCTTCTAAGACCTACTTGATCAGGATAAATCCTACTAGTACATGCTGTCATAGTCCCATTTTACTCCCCCTCATAGTAATTATCACTCAAATAATTTAATTGATGTCTCTTGTCCCCACCAGATGTGAGAGCAAGGACCGGGTTTTGGCTTATGTCATCCTTGGTGGTGGATGCAATGCCAGGTACTTAGCAGGTACCCAATGAATATTTGTTTGAATGAATAAATGAAAAGGAAAGACTTCATGAATACCACATTGGTGGGTCTGGACAATTTCAAAATGCCACCTGCAGAGATTACTTTCTGAATTTCAAGGAGTCAACATGGCCAGTTGCCTATTTCCAAAAATGCATGCATCTATAAATGCATACATACACACAACACACACACACACACAGAGTTATAAAGATTCTATATTGTGGGAGTCGATATTTTTCTTCTACAATTTCATGGCCTGATTTTTATTAATGGCTTATAGTAACTGCAATGCTTTACATATCTTAGACTCTAAGAATCTCCAAACCATCTGAACCCAACCACTCATGTAAATGGAGTACATATTGCAAAGCTGTTAGATTCTAAAGTTAGTCAATGGAGTGAAAAATCACAAAACTGTGAAAAGTAATCCTTTGGAAAGTACCATGCTGAAAATAGACATACTTTCCTTCAAAAGTCCAACACAACCAGTTCCCCCAAAACTAAATTAGGTATCTCTTTCTTCACTTGAAGACCTGGCCACATTGAGCAGCCATGTTATACCAAAAATGTGTGGTATCTTTAGGCACTAGAGTCCAACTCAGCATGAAGGGATCTGGTGCTCAGACCTACTGAGGGAACAGCACACACGTGATCCCCATCTCATACTCTTTGGGGGGAAAGCTTGTTAAGTTGACTGGCAGGTAGAGTCACACATGATTTAAATTGTTATTTTTCCCTTTTACTCACTGAGCTCACATAAATTAGACTCACGTAAGATGCAATGCCACCATCTCCTCCCAACCAGTCACCTAGATTAAATTTAAACTAAGTTTAAGACTAAGTTTGATGAGGTACTCATTAATTTCCTTTCTGAATGTGTTCTCTGAAGAGGTGCCTATTTACAAAGTTGTTATAAATTAAATCAGATTTGTCCACTGATTTGTGTTATGGATCCAGGTAAGCCAGCCTATAAGTTATTTCCTTTCCTAAAACAGGTGCCCATGCTGTTATGTGTTTCCTTCTTCACTGTTTCCCACCACCCTGCCAGAGCTGCACAGGCCAAAATAGAAACCAGGGCCCTGGGGACCTCCCGAGGAAGGCAACAATGAGGGGCACTCACCATCACAGCCGGGTTCTTCACAGTGATGCAAGGGGTGGTGGCACGAAGGGCTCCACTAACGCCGTGGTAGTACTTAAAACAGATTTTTATCTCCGCTGCACATCAATTGGAGAAAAACAAGGAATGAAACACTGAGACAAGTCATTTAGGAATTGGCTGAAGAAATCCGCCACATCACCTCTCAGAAAATCCTACTCAGGACTTTCTGAATGACCCCTTCTTTTCCAATCAGAGAAACAAAGGATACCAACTCCTGTCTGATTTTATATGGTCCTCTGACATTTTCTAAGAACATCCTGAATACATGAGAAAAATAATGCACAAAAACAACACACCAAAATATGTATAGTGTAGGGCAAGAATTGAACTGGTCACCTTTTGCCAAGGTAGTCCACTGTGTGCCAGCCCCCGTGCTTGTCTCTGCTCATGTTGTTATTTAATCCTCACCTCAACCTTGGGAGGCAGAGATGCCTGTCCCCATGTTACAGAAGAAGTGCTGAGGCTTTCAGAAGGTCGAGCAAACAGGAAATGACAGAGTCAGGACTCAAACCCAATCCGTCCGATTCCGAAGCCTTCACTCCTAACCTCTACAACATAGACAGACTGCTGCTGTCAATGGAAATAGCAAAAAAAGCAGTCTAACAAAGTAAAAAAGAATATTGTAGTAGACTGCCAGGATAGGGAATTTGTATTTTAATTTTCCAAGTGGTTTCAATGCAGCCACTGGGCAGGGATCAAATTTAGAAACCTCTGGCATATAGATATATAGTTATGGTTAGAGAAATAGATGATAGATGATAGATAAATAGATAGATGGATAGATAGATAGATAGATATGTGGAAATATAGCTCTCTCCCCACAGGTAGGTGTGTGCGTGTGTGTGTGTGTGTATGCACGTGTGTGCATGTATATATAATCTCAGCTTGATAGAAAAGCAACTCAAATGCCAATTACTGATTTTGGAAAGTAATGACAATTTCAAAGACCATGAAGCCAAAATGTGTCAAAGATAGAACCCACAGCCACCAGAATTTCTCTGTATACAGAGTATCTGAGTCACCGCAGTGTCACCACAAGATGTTCTTTTCCCAAGCTGTGTGTAACATAGGCAATGATGCTGACGGGCAGGCTGCGGGGAAGAGTCCCAGCCTACAGGAGTGGAGCTCCTCTCTCAACTGAGCCACCTGGTTATTAAAATGGGGCCACTAGATGTACTTCCCCAAGGAAGTTAATAGTCTACTGACGCTCCTGACTGTACCAAATGGCCTGCTACAGAGTATTTGGTTTGACTATTTTAAGAGAAAGATATAATGATTGAAGAAAAACTCTCTTTTAGAAATTTATATAGGATTAAAAATACTATATACAGGAATACAATATCATATTTTCCTATCAATGACAAAATACTAAAGCTCAAAAAATTAACTCTATCATGGGGTAAAATATTGAGTGTTTCCATTATGTATGATAATCACAGTGCAGTGATGCACAGTGTAATTAGCATCATCAAGCAAAAGATTTTTACCATGTACCCATCACAATACATGCCAGAGAGTACAAGGGAATCAAAGAAAGGGTTCTGGTCTAGCAGGTGTTTTATAGTGTTGCTGTTAGGATGACAATTACAGGCAGGACAAAATATAAAAGACAAGCACTAAAAAGAAAGCAATGAGGTAGCAGAGTGTAGAGACCATGGAGAAGATTAGTGAGGACACAGTGGAGTCAGAAAGGCCTCATGGAACAAATTGGTCTGGACTCAAACTTACAGATAGGAAAAATGGAGCCAAGAGAGTGAGGAGTGGCAAAAGGAAAGCATGAACGAACATGCTGGGTTTGAGGAACAGCAAGATGACCTACACAGGAATTCTAGCTTTACATCACTTGTCTGGGAACACCTCTGCAAATGACTTTCCCAAACGTGAACACAAGCTTTTAGTTATTACTGAAACAATAACAGCTGTACAGATCAGAGCAAACCTTCCTCTCCCACTTGCTTTCTTCCAAGACCAATAGCATGTATTCTATAGGAACAAAGCTAAGCACCATGCACAAAGCCTGCCAAAGCAGAACAAGCTCAGTGACATGCCCGAGCATTGAATTCTGCAGGCATGAGCTCATGAGTATCACTCGAAATGCTAGCAACCAGCAGCAGTCTGTGACTGCCCGCAGCAGCACCACAGAGATCAAATCAGTGCTAAGGGAGTGAGCGGCTCATTCTTCCATAAAGAGACGTGCATTTTTATAAGACATCTTCCCCTAACTCCCTCTCAAGTTAGGATGCTATCTCCCCTTTTGTAAGGTTTAAAGAGTCGGCTAGGTGACAGATTATGAGACCAAAAAAAAAAAAAAAAAAGTTGATTTTTGTTCGTAGGATATTGATAGCCCGGCCAGCTTTGCTTGTGAACCCATTCCGGGTATTATTTATTCCTTGCTATAACAAAAATCTCTAGTTATTTGCACCTGGATTGAAACGAGCCCGCTCCCTCAGCAGAATACCAGTTCTGCTCCTTAAAACTACAGCAATGTTCCACGCTGAGTGGGAGCGTTCCTCTTCAAATATTAGTTAGTGCTTTATGAGGTCACTCAAGATTTTAAAAAATGGTGTAACTAATCAACATGCCCTCTGAGTGAGAGAGAGGAGAGAGAGAACAGCATTCTGATCGATGCGCTTGAACATCTTAGTTGTGGGAAGAGGTAACCTAGAAGAATACACAAGAGGGGTAGAAAAGGGGAGCTGGCATTCACGCTTCTACTCTAGCTACCATTTGTAACCACTAACTGCAAGAGGAAAACAAAGAGCTACTTCTGAGAAACAGATACACGCATAGGTAAAAGTGAACATGTGAATGATGATGGGGCACCAGATAAGGGAGGAGCCCACCCACCCCCACCCCCCGTGGGGCCAGCCAGCCCTGTGCACAGGCAGCGGAGATACAGGCCTGAGGAGCAATGAATGACCCCATCTCCCTGAGAATGGTTTTTCCACAGCCCAGTGTAGCAGCCAACATCTTCTCCTATTGGCCTCAAATTATGGAAATAGATATATGTGTGCCAGTGTGTGTGTGTGTGTGTGTGCGCGCGCGCGTGCACGTATTCCTTCAGACTATAAAAAAGCAAGAGTATTTTCTCCCAAAAAAATCCACTTATTGAGGGGCGCCTGGGTGGCTCAGTTGTTAAGCGTCTGCCTTTGGCTCAGGTCATGATCCCAGGGTCCTGGATCGAGCCCCGCATCGGGCTCCCTGCTCTGCGGGAAGCCTGCTTCTCCCTCTCCCACTCCCCCTGCTTGTGTTCCCTCTCTCGCTGTGTCTCTGTCAAATAAATAAAATCTTAAAAAAAAAAAAAATCCACTTATTGAAAGCATGTTTCCTCAGAGGGCAGCAGGTCAGAAGGGTGAGGCCTCCCACATTAACCTAGGAGGACCTATCACTGGTTGGGCCCACTCTAGCCTCGGAAGGAAGGAAGAAAGTACCACCCAAATGGCATCGTCCTCTCTCAGAGGTCCCTCCTGAACGGCTGAAACCAGTCATGAATTACAGAAATATATTTTGGTGCCTTTCAGGAATCTTCAGGATACTTTCATTTATAGAGTTTCTCCAATAGAGATTTGGCAGCCCCTATTTAAATGCTGACAAGACACAGAAGCCCCTTTATTTGTAAATGTTTAACTTACTAATTTCCATAAACACAAATGAAGACATCCCCCAGAGCACCAGCACACCAGCTCCATCACCTCACAGATGGGAGGAGGATCCTGGTGAGATGTCACCTGGGGCTTGTTTTGTGGGGAGGGGAGGTCAGGGAGGTGGAAGGGGCGTTGAATAGTGTTTAGGAACGTAACCATGCTCCTAAGTGAAGGGGTTTCTGTAACTGCGTGATTCTGACATTGCATTTTTAAAGCAATCACTATGTTTCTGGGTTTGTATCTGAATAAGATATTTCCAGACAGATCAAGTGAAACTGTAAAAGTGGTTGTCTTCAGGGAGGGGACACTGATGACTGGGGCATGAAGTTGAGGAGATACTCACTTTCACCTTTTGTATCTTTTAAACATTATATATACTCTTTTCGTACACTACCTATTCAAAAATTATTTTTTAAAAGCAATCTCAACTCAGCTACATTAACTCTTGGCATTAGTATTAAACTCCATTTCAAACCCTCTCTGAAAAAAGATTCTACAGGCCACACCCTGTAAGAAATGGTTTTGTTTCAAAGACTGGGATCTCATCCATCACCTTAAACAGCTACAGGATTCACTTAGGCAGTCATTAATAGTTTGTTCCTATTTAGAAAGTCTACATTTTTCCCAAGTTTCTAGAAGTCGAGTATTTTGAACCATAAAGAGAATGGAATGGAAATGTCCTTCCCTCAAGCATTTTTATTTAAAAAGAATAATCTTTAGGGATACCTGGGTGGCTCAGTTGGTTAAGCATCTGCCTTCAGCTCAGGTCATGACCCAAGGGTCCTGGGATGGGAGCCCCGCATCGGGCTCCCTGCTCAGTGGGGAGCCTGCTTCTCCCTCTCTCTCTGTTGCTCCCCCCACTTGCGCTCTCTCACTCTAGTTCTCTCTCAAATAAATAAATAAATAAATAAATAAAATCTTTTTTTTTTAAAGAAGAATCTTTTAAAAATCAAGCTAACTGCAATTTATTCTAAAAAATTATTTTAACCATTGCCCTATGTGCTTTTACTGTACTCTTCATATTATGATTCCTATTCACAGGATCTTTTATTCAGAGGCCACAAACTGGAAAAAGCAAACACATTTTAATCCTCATGCTTTTGAGGAAATCTGCCCACATTTCCAGTGACAGGTGAACTTATCATTTATATGTTACTGCAAGTTGTCTTCTCTTTAACAAGGGTCAAAAGAGCCTGAACGGCCTCACCCTCCTCTGCTAAAGCTCAGATATACAATCATGAAAATCAAAGACAGACAATATCAGTGTGGATGTAGCAGAAACCTAATAGGATTAGAGGATGAACAGGATCCCAAGCCTAAAGTATGAGAGTAGAAAATAAAAAGCACCAAATTTCCACCCAAGGGACAAAAAAAGTCATTCTGATGTTGGCAGGAAGGGGCCTGGAAATGGACACATTTAAAGCAAAGGCTCTGACAGTACAAATAAGAGGCCCAGGCCACCTGCCTCCCTCACCCCCACCCCCACAGAAGCCACCCCTAAAGGTTCTCTTTTGGCAAGGCACAGCATCCTGGAAAGCACATTAATTAATCTGAGTACCAATCAGAGACAAGACTCTTAAGGACACAAGCCACTTACATCTCTGATGCTCAGTTTCCTCACTATATCACTTATACCAATATCAATATTCTGATATTATCCTCAATGATCACAAAGCAGTTTAGCACACAGCAATGAAGTTTACTATTTCCAAGCTCATTCACTGATCCAGGATTTAGTGAGCTCCTAGAAGAGCATGTGACACAAAGTTGGCACTTAATAAATACCTCGTGATGGCTGGAGAGAGATAGATGGACAGATGAATAGAAGGAATGAAGGAATGACAAAAGCAGGTCTGAATGAATGAATAAATGAATGACCATAGTCTACATAAGACTATAGAATAACAGAGACATCCGAACATGACAAGACAACTTGGAAACCTCTTACATTTCCAAACTCAAGATTCATCCTGCAAAGATGACCCATTCGGTTTCTGCAAGCATAAGCTCATCCGAGGACTCTTTGACAGTCTTATGACAAGTAGGTGCAGAGGAAGTTGATCCTCCTGTCCAGTGCCTAAGAAGGTCATCTGCCCAAAATTAAACCCGTCTTTGTCCTTCAAATTCATTTAGGTAGGCCCTGTAATAATATAAGTCTGGGCGGCCTGCCTCCTCTGGGGCTTTATCTAGACAAACTAAAGCCATCTTTACATTCAGAAATAGCTTAGACAGCACTTAAATCAAGGTTTACCCATGAACTTAGGTCAATGTTCAGAGAATTCTGTTCTGCCTGAACTTCTGATGAGCTAAAGATAAATTTTCTTTCTGAGGATGAAAGCAGAGGTTTTTAAAAGTCGTAAGTTTTTAAGATCAGAGGCTGAAAATATAGAAGCTGTCTAACCACCGCCCAATTTTTTATAAGTTCCATGCCATCAGCTCCAGAGGTTCAAGCAAAACTTCATTATGCTGGGAAGTCCCCTTAGGTCAGCTGTAGCCAGATATGGGGTAAAAAAATGATGTCTAAAAGACAGACTGCACTACAAAGCAGTCATATAAATACTACCTGAGGTTTTCACATTGAAAGGATAGGGATGTGTGTTGGAGGAGCCCTCATTTTGATTAATGAAGGTAGACTTTATTCTAAAGGCAAATCTGTCTGTAATTCTCATTCACTGTCTTGGATTTTAATGTGCACAACTTTTCTCAGTCCTTAAATAAAACATTACTGCATATTTCCAATTTTACAGTCATGATACACAATTATCTGCAATTTTGTGTGTGCAGAATTAAGGTGGAATTTAGAGGAGAAAATAAAGCAACAACAACAACAACAAAACCCTACTCTTTTCTTCATTCCCAATTCTTAGCTTCAATGTCAAGCTTATTTCTATTAAATACTAGAACAAGGTATAAAGAAAAACATTCATCCAGACAGAGATATTAGCATACCCTGATCAGCCAGGACATTAAGAATCTCTAAAGCTTTTGGGAGGAGAAATAAAATCAACCATGGCAAAGGGAATACTCTGCAAATAGGGTTTTTCACACATAATGTTCCAAATTATAGCAGTATGTGATACTGACTTCTTCCCAGGTTGTTCACCTGAGCCCCACTACATGAATCGGCACACTCTAACCAGAAGGAACCATTCCTAGCAGTCTGGCGTTTTGTAGAGAACAAAAAGGTTGTTTTACATTTTCCCCTGAAGTTCAGTTGGCAGAATTTCTCAGCTACATCAGCCTCTTAAACCCTGGGATCCTTTCAAAGGAGGAATCGCATTAAATGAAAGTAACCCATTTCATTTTCTCCCACATTCTTTTATCACTTATTTTTCTCATCAGTGGATGGCAATGCCAGCTGGGCCAAATGTTGGAAAGTAAAGTAGAAATGAGCAAGAAAAACAAATTACCCATAATCTTCCCTCCTAGGAAACAACCCATGTTCACATTTCAGCAAATCTCCTTCCGGACTTTTTCCTATGTGTCATGATATTAGTTAGAATTGTTATATGTATCTGCTTTTCCCCCACTCATGTATTGATATATCATGGGCATTTTCCCTTAAAAACTAAATTCCCTTTAAGGTTTCAAGAGAAACTCTAGGCAGATAGTGAACTATGAAAAAAAGACAGTCTTTTGGAGAGAGAAGCATAATTAGAGAAAGTTATGAAATGCTGCCCTACCAGTAAGGATATGGAAGAAATTATCTGATGTCTTTAATGGCAATTCAAAGTAACAGATGTTAGTCTTTGAAAATAACTTTTTTATTACAGAAACTTATATACTTCAATAAAAATATGCTTATATCAGGTTCCCATTTAATCAAACCTTACTTTATATTTTAAGGTTTAATATGTACCATCCTTCAGTACTAACATCCACGTACACACTCTCCTATATTAAATCTCTTGAACATAGAAAACTTAATTCTTATACAAACTAAACAACTCAGAAAAATTTAAATATCCCATTTTTTCCTACACTAATGAAGAATTCTCCAAATGTAAAAGTTAATTTGAACCACCCAGTAAATCACGTATTCATTCACACTTCTATCTATTCCACAAAAATGTATATACTATGTTCTCAATAGTATTAGTGGCAAATATAAGTACTCCCTTTCATCCTAAATAAAAAGGAATGAGATATTTCTGTGAACCATGTACTATGTATAAACATTTATATTTACAAAGAAATACAACATCAGGTCAACTGGGTAATGGCTGAGTTATCTGCAGCCAATTTCTGATTCTTAAAATTGACCTCCAGGGCAGTGTGCCCAGACTCTCTCACCTAATTGTAAAGACCAGGACACAGATGCAATAGTTACTGCTGCTGGGAAAAATAATAGCAAAGTATTCTATAGGCCAATAAAACTTTTAAATTAACTGAAATCTTGAATTATTCTTTCTGCTCCCTGAAATTAATATAATAAATATTAACTACAAATGTAGATACAGGGTATATAAAATGTGTAAAGTATTAAAATAACCATACATGCTTTATATACTATGCATTCACAAGGTATATGTAATGTGCATATGTATATACCTACACATATATATATTTACATATGCTTTTTTCAAAATATGTGAAATTTCTCTAACGAGCATTTTCTAAAACAATATATTTCCCAGTTTGAAGACACATGGCATAAATATGTAAATCAGAGCCAAAAACTTTTATAATAAATTCAGAAAAGACTCCCTAGGATTCCATATATTTATGGAATTTTCAGTAACAAACTTCTATTTCTCGCTTAGTACTTACGTTCCATGAAATAGGGCCCAGGCTCAATTCTCCATACAATTTGCCCTTTTTGGGTTCCAGTCACACCCCTGTTTTTAGAATCCCAGAAGTTGGCTGGAGAATTCTCATCTGGAAAAACCAAACAAACACTTTTCAGCTTAATTACAACCCACGAGTCCTTCCTTAGCTCAAAGACTAATGCAAGTTCTAAAATAAAGGAAAGAAAAGATAAAGGGGGAAATATTAATGAACACTATTATGAATGAACAGCTCCCGGCAGATTATTACCCTGCATTTCTGCACTTGCATTGATATGGGAGAACGGGGGAGGGGATTGAAGGAAGTTGGCATTTCTGGCCCACTTTCTATTTCAACGTCACCAAAAGACAAAACTGGAAAGAACAAAGGATACAACTGGTGCAGCATCAACCGTGAGCTGACAGATAAGAAAGGAGCTGGGTGTGCTCCCGTCTATAAAATCCCGTATAAAAAAGAAAGGAAGAGCAAAGCTGGGAGAACATAATAAAACTCCAAGTGGAATTAAAAAAAAAAAAGGGAACTTAAGCTATGAAAATGAGTGAAGACATAGTACAGGTTTGCCATGAACAGTGCTCAGGAGACACCAACCAAGTCATCATGTCTGCTAGGATAATTCTTTACAAAAAGCCGAAGGCGTAAATCTGGAACAATACAAAAAAAGAAGAGAGTGTTTAGGTATTTGTATGGATAGAAAGGACAGCCACCTGAAAGCAGCATTTTCCAAGCTTTCTGACCTCCTGGCACACAGAAAATGATAACATTTGTAGGGCACATTGGGATAAATGAAAGAGACGCTTATAACTTAAAATGGCAGGCAGGGACGCTCTGGTGGCACCAGGCTCTGCCCCACCACCCCAAAGGCTGAAGGTCATATGCTATCATTTGCCCGCATCACACTAGTTTGAAGCTCTGTCCTAGGGCCTAGAATAGGAAATACAACTAAAAAGAAGGCCATTCAGAGTGTCACAGGTACATGAGACTGTGTTCAGTGATACTGGCTCTTAAAGTCAGATGTACTTCATTTCTCTCCCCAGATCCCTTTCACAGGAGGAAAGACGAAGGACACGCTTTAACCGAGAGCTGGGATGAACTAGATGTGAAGTAAGAGCAACACTGAAAAAACGAAAGATGGAGAAAAGGTCCCAAGCTCAAGGGAATCGTCCTGAGAAGAAAAACCTCCCCCACCCCTTTCTTTTTCATGCTTCTGGAGTATGAAAGAAATAGAAAGTGGGCCAGAGCGAGGGGTCAGATAATCCAGCCCTCTCTGTCTGTGGTTATGCTGGGAACCCACTATTTTCTTTTTTTTTTTTTTAAGATTTTTATTTATTCATTTGAGACAGAGAGATACAGAGAGAGAGAGAACATAGCAGGAGGAGAGGCAGAGGGAGAGGAAGAAGCAGACTCCCCGCTGAGCAGGGAGCCCAACATGAGGCTCGATCCCAGGACCTGGAGATCATGACCTGAGCCAAAGGCAGATGCTTAACCATCTGAGCCACTCAGGCGACCCCCTCCCCAACTATTTTCATCATATGGATAAGCCAAAGAACTCTGGGAGGAATGGTCTTCCCTGCCATTTGCATTCAGCACATTGTAAGTCAAAGATTCTTTTTGTAAAAGACCAAGAAGGAGCCACTGTTCTTTAGAAGAATGGAAAAGCATAACCCCCTCATGCCATCACCTCCTCTCCTAAACAAATGACCCAAGGCCAACCACTCTGTTCCATCACAGAAACAGAACAGCAATGCTGATATTTAAAAGGCAGTACCTAGCAGGAAGGGAAAAATGAAGGGGGGGAAATCGGAGGGGGAGACGAACCATGAGAGACTATGGACTCTGAGAAACAAACTGAGGGTTCTAGAGGGGAGGGGGGTGGGGGGATGGGTTAAAAAAAAAAGAACAAGATGGGTCAAAATCAATGGAACAACATTTCTTCAACGAAATAATTGTTACCACTCACAACAGTTAAAATAATACAAACATTATTTAACTTAATCCCCCACAGAAATTTCATGATATGTGCATTATTGATTCATTTTGCAGATGACTGGTTGATGGTTAGAGAAGCTTTGTGACTTATCCTTACCCACACCAACCAGACATGATATGGCTGGAATTTAAACCATGTCTTTCTCAATAGCACAGAGGACATTAGGGGAAGGAAGGGAAAACTGAAAGGGGGGAAATCAGAGGGGAAGACGAACCATGAGAGACTAGGACTCTGGGAAACAATCTGAGGGTTTCGGAGGGGGGAGAGGGATGGGGTAGCCCGGTGATGGGTATTAAGGAGGGCACGTGTTGTAATGAGCACTGGGTGTTATACGCAAATAATGAATCATGGAACACTACATCAAAAACTAATGATGTACTGTATGGTGACTAACAATAAACCACGTCTTTCTCTAAAAAAATAAAATAAAATAAAATAAAATAAAAGGCAGTACCTAAAACTGGTTGTGATAGATGTCATGGGGCTCCCCAGGGCAGATCCTGATCACTGCCCATCCACTGAGCTTCCTCCTTGCCAAGTGAACCCCAATTTTATCCAAGGCAACAATGTTCCCAGGTAAAAATACTCACCTCTCCGAATGCCTTGCAGCTAGGGGTGGCATGTGGTGTAACCCTGGCCAGTGAGATGGAAATGGAAGTCTACTGGGTGGGACTTCCGGGAAAGCTATTATTCTCCTGAGCTAAAAAGGGCAGACTCAATAATCCTTTTTGCTCTTCCCTCTCCCCTCTTCTTGGATGACAGCCACATGCTAAGGATGGCAGAGCAAGAAGCCAGAAGTAACCATGACGAGTCCTTCAGCTCTGAACCACCTGCCTTCAGGCTTCTTGCTACCGAGGCAACAGTAAATTGGTTTGGGTTTCTGTTAACCTGCACCTTAACACAATTCCTAACAGATATACATACCACCTTAAAAATCAGTGATTTTGACCCATCATGCCTGACTTGATCTAGAATCCCCACGACTGGATCACTGCTTCAGTCTAGACCACAAAGGTACTTGCTACACGTCTAAAAGATAGTTTAGTGTGCAGAGCTGCTTGGGTGGAGAGAGAGACTCTCATGTTTTTGCAAAAAAAAATGTACTTTTTTTAGCTATTAGTCACTTGGAAGACACAAAAAGCTGGACCCTGCAAGAAACAGAATATAGGCATAGGGAGTAGAAGGTGTCCAGCCATTCAAAATGCTTTTTTTAAATGTGGCTATGCACATAGCAAACTTTCTGAAAATATTATTGTGAGTGTTTCCTCTTGAGCTTCAGGAAAGATGAGGCAGCATTACATCTTGTTTTAAGGAGCAAGCCTCAGGATCACAGTGCAAAAGAACAGTGGTAATAAAACTGCACTTGTTAACGTGACCTCACTGTAAGAGGTTTGCACTTCTGGTGTTACTAACCCTTTCTCCCAAAGTCATCAGGTAAGCCAAACAAAGGATACGCTTCTGACAGAAGTGAACCTGAGGCTCCACACATCCCTTACATGCTTCCTGGAAAAGAACTTTGACAGAGAACCAGTGTCGGCATCTCTTGTTCCAAGAAGGGTCACTAAGATACTCTTTCTTTGCCAGCCACATCCACTGCAAGGTAGAAATTCTGCCCCATGTGAAGTAGGAAATAAGGGAGAAGAGTGATGGGTGCTTGTTCTAAAAGCCTTCACCAAGAAACAGATCCAGCTCCTGTGGGTTGGGATAAGCCAATATCTCTGACTTTAATTCCCCTCATTGGTTCATAGGTCATGTAGACAACTCCATTTGGTTAAATTATGATACTTAAAGAAAAAAAAGACGAGTTGAAGCAAAATGTTGAAAATGTACTGTAAGTATTCAGGCTCAGATGGAATTCAAATGTCCCATAAAGATGAGAAATGGGTCAGAATTAGGATGAGCAAGCCCACAGCAGAAGTTTGATGGATCTGTTCTGATTAAAAATGCCACAGCAAGCGACCCACGCTGTAAATCTCCGCGGAGAAGATCTTATTCCCCACCAAGCACAGAGTCTGTCACATAGCAGATACCCAAGCTGATTAATATTCTGGTTATTCTAGACAGAAATTTGTCTCTGATGAAATGATGTTTCTGATAATCCATTATCTCTGACAGAGACAAGCACCTCTGCCAACAAGTGGCAGCTACGCTTCATTGAAAATATCAAGTCCATATAAATAAGCCAGCTTAGGAGCACAGAGTACAAATTATTTTGATATGATTATCACAGCCTCCACCAAGACTACAGCTCCTACTGTAGGAGTAGACTACAGCTAACTAGCACAACACTGGCCAGCCTTGGCCACACCACATAAAGAACAGTGAGAATGACTCATTCCTTTCCTTTGGTTCAAGACCAATTTTAATTAGTCCCTCAGAGTAAAACTTTCTTCTTTAAGTAGGTTAACACCTTTGTTTAGGTTGCAGTCAATTCTAGTCTAGACCCAGAACACCTTTTCAGTGACAGCATTTCTACTCTGAGATCTGTTTTTCATGGATATCTGAGGACAGAATATTTTTTCCCAGATTGTATGAGTTGTTTTTCTTTCCCACATATATGGGAAAAACAACTCATACAATATATATATTGTTATATATATATCATGTATATTAGGTGATTCAGTCTTTTTTAAATGCCCTAAATCCAAAGAAGAAAAATAACTGAGGATGAAATGGTATACCAAAGAAAGGGCCCTAAAGCCCCTACAACTATAATGTAGACATAATTATAAATCTATTTCTTCCTCCACTGAATAAACGTTGTGATAGATCAAAAAAACGTTGGCCTTTAAAACCAATTATCAGCTGTTGCATTTATACTTGGCTACTTCCTTTCCCCATTTCTCTTAACAACTATTCAAATCTGTCCCACTGTCCTCACATCCCATAGCTAATTTTCACACTCTGATTTGGAACAGGGTACCATTCAAAACATGTAGAACATTAGGCCTCGTCTCCCTAATACCATGTTTTCTGTATCCATACCTACTCCTTGCCTTCTTGCCCAGGGTTCTACCCTCTGTTATGGCAGAGCCTTTGACCCAATCCCCTCCATCAATCACCTTCTCTCACTTTGATTTTTAGTTTCTTCCTTTCAACCTAAAAACATGTCAGCCTCCATGAGGCACACTTCCTGGCTTGGCTTTTGCTCTTTGAACATTACCTTCCTTCCTCCCTTTTCCATTCTCATTTTTCTTTCTCTTCCTACTAGGATTGAAGTGTCTGTTTTCCAATTGAAATAGTCTTATTTCGGGGGCACCTGGGTGGCTCAGTCGGTTAAGCATCCGCCTTCGGCTTGGGTCATGATCTCAGGTTCCTGGGATCGAGTCCCACATTAGGCTCCTTGCTCAGCGAGGAGCCTAATTCTCTCCCTATTCTTCTGCCACCCCGCCCTGCTCGTGCTCTCTCTCATTCTCTCTCTCTCTGTCAAATAAATAAATAAAATCTTAAAAAAAAAAAAAAGAAATAGTCTTATTTTCTAGGAGCACATATTCTAAATACTTGGGTAACTTTCAAGTTGGAACATAATTACAAAAAAGAAACACTGAAGATGTTTAATTCATGTACCTAAATACCTTTTTTATATCTAATTTTGTTTGGTATGGTTTATATAAAGCTTGTCCACTCACGTCTCATATGTCTTCTTTGTTCTCTTACAAGTCTAGTTGGCAGTACATTTTCTCTAAATAGAAAAGCAAAGTACATACACACAAAAAGCCCTAAAAATCCTTTCAATATAATTTTATACCTGTTTATGAATATTATGGGAACATGATCAAAAAAACTTGAAAATCTTCACTCCTGCCTATTTTAGCAGTCCATGATACTTTTGCAAAGTGATTTCATTTAGTATTTTTTTTAATTACTCTTTAGTGCTATTTCTATTCATTCTGTTATTAATACTGGAATTAATTCTGTTAAGTCTGTTTCTCCAAGGGAGAAACAAATAAAGTGTTTGGACCAAGAAAACAAAGGCATAGAGATAGAAGATTACACCACACACAACTCTCTTAACTATAGAGTATAGTGGCTCAGAGAATTTTCTCAGATCTAATTAATTAGGTCAGAAACAGGACCCCCTTTCCTTAATTAAAACCACATTATCTTTAGGAGGAACATGTTGGGGACTTAAGCAAAATCTCTATATAAGCAAACTTACCAACATGTCCTGCACACTCACTAGGAAACAAATCATCATTGGCCACTTTTCCCTTTAGATGATTGATCCTCCACAGCAATGATTGCCCAACTCCATTGCTCACTCTAAATATCCTGAAGGCTTCTTTAAAATGCAGATTCCTGGGCTGCTCTTCCAGAGATTTTGGTTCTGTAGGTTTGAGTTAGGACGCAGGAATCTGAATTTTAGCAAACACCCCACGGAGCTGATTCCAATAGAGATACTACTACAAAGGCCACACGTGGAAAAACTCTGTTCTATAGTTATTTCCAGGGACACTGAGCAATCACAGCAATGCTTTGGACCCTGTTCATCGCCCACAACCGTCCCTCTCATTTGTTAGCTTGTTCATCCATTCATTCACTGAAAAGCATTTATTGATTGCCTAATATGGAAGGGGAGGAACACCCATTTCCTGCCATCAGGAGTTCCTGGGGTGGTGGGGGAGACTAGCACAGAAGGTACGATGCAAAGTCAAGAGTGCCGTGACCAGGCTGTGCTCACTTTATACAGTGTTAAAGAGGAACAGAGGGCACTAATCAGCACTCCCTGTGACTGTGAATAGCTCATATGGCTCTGGATCCATCAAGTTTGATGTATCTTTGCAAGGCACACACGGAGATCTCCTTTGGGAGATCTACACATTTAAGCCAGTCATTAAGGTGTCTCAGGCACTCCTTTGCTTCACTGTTCCATAGACATACAGCTTTACCACTGGGGTTCATTTTTTAGTTCTACGAATGGTCATCAGAAGCAATAAGCAAGTGGCCATATTTAGAGCTGAATTCAGTGGTAAAAGTTACTGTTGTTGCCTGGGCCCCAGAATGTTATCTTTTTCATCTTTGGAAAAGTACGATTAATTATATTAACCTACACGTGATTGTAAAGAGTAATTAAAATAATGAATTCTCTTCTAAAACGCCACAAAAAGCTAAAATCATGTAAGCAGAAAGATTTAATTTTTTAGAACTCTTCCTTCCCCATAATATTTCATATGCAGAGATCACTGTGAAAATTACCTTTAAAAGATTAATTTTTTTTCCTGTACATGATTTTTGGATTCCAAAAAATGTCCTCTGAATAGGCTTTTAAGATAATAAGAGAATGGGGAGGGCATGTGCTATGGTGAGCGCTGTGAATTGTGTAAGACTGTTGAATCACAGACCTGTACCTCTGAAACAAATAATACATTATATGTTAAAAAAAAAAAAAAAAAAAAGTAGAAGAAGATAGTAGGAAGGGAAAAATGAAGGGGGGGAAATTGGAGGGGAAGATGACCCATGAGAGACTATGGACTCTGAGAAACAAACTGAGGGTTCTAGAGGGGGGTGGGGGGATGGGTTAGCCTGGTGATGGGTATTGAGGAGGGCACGTTCTGCATGGAGCACTGGGTGTTACACGCAAACAATGAATCATAGAACACTACATCAAAAACTAATGATGTAATGTATGGTGATTAACATAACATAAAAAAAAAGATAATAAGAGAATATACAGGAGACCTGACCAGACATCTCAAACATATCCAAACATAATTTGGATTTGCAAATGTTTCTTTGTCTCTGTTAATATTTTCAAAATCTCCATAGAGTGCTGGAGATAAAATAGGAACAAATATATATACATTCAAAGCCTTCACTCTTCTACCAATCAACCCAGGGGAGTTAAGAAAAGATGAGGAATTTTTTGAGAAAGATGCCATGTGACAGATTGTAACAGAGAGATGAAAAATGATGCCTGCAAATTTTCTTTTGCTTTAAAGTAATCCCTCCCCACATTTTCTCACAAATGGCATAAACATCTAAGTTGTTTTAAATTACTTTTTGGATACAAATTGAATATAACTATGTCCTGAGATTGGATCACACAGGGGCCTGGTTTATTCTGGCTGTACTGGAAAATTAGATGCCCTGGCATTTGGGATTTGGAGAATAATATACTAAACTACAATTTGAATCAAAAGTATCATTGTAGACCTGGGCAAAGAGCACAACTTCACAGGGACTGGGTGACTGTTTTTAACAAATTTTCTAAAAATTTTTGCAAATTTTCTACAAGTATGTGCCAGGCAGGTTATGGAATCCTGCTACAATGGGACAGGGAAACTCAATGACTTTGGGATCTGAACTACATTGCGAGGGAAGAGTGAGTCTTTACCATGGACTGCACCACACAGAATACCGATCTTATGAAGTGCTATGAGAATTCATTAACAACCTTCCTCATGAGTTTGCAAACATGACATTAATTTTAACCTAATCTCCCTAGATGCCCAATTCCCGACACCAACGCTCCCTCTGGTTGTAAAAAAGACTGAGTGCGAGACGTTCCTAGAGATTATGATCCTGTGCTCGCTTCGGCAGCACATATACTAGAGATTACGATCCTGATACCACAACACCAGCTGAGATGTACCCACTAATGACTGTGGCTTGGTTCTCACTTGAATAGCTATTTTCCTGTAGATACCGGAAAGAACTGCTGATTGTAATGTGCCAGAGATGGGAGAAGAAGGCACAGCACATCACAGGACAAAAAAAAGGAACAGCAACAACAGCAAAAGCAAGAGCTGATGGCCAGTCGGCAGGGTCTGGTCCTGGGATACGTGTGCCTGGGAAGGCATGTGCATCGCTGCACCTGCAGGATGGAGTGGGTGCACACGTGCTGATCCAAGGCCATGCACCCCCCAGGATGAGAGAGATGTCTTATGGTTATCTCCTCGGTGGCAAGCCATCGACCAGGAGTGGTGGAACCCAACCTGGAGAATGAGCAGTCTTTCACTAGATCCACACTGGGTGACTTATAGCCACGCCCTAAGCACCCCCCCTGAGGGTGCCTCCTGAACATTCACACCTCCAGCCGTACATCCAGCAGAGGCAGGATGTGCTGCTAAGCAAATTCCTATGTAAAATGCTTGATCCTAAGCTACTCAATTAACCACCAATAGATCGGTGAGAAGCAACACTTGAACTCATTTTGGCAAATACCTCCTAAGAGTTTCAGTCATGGTCCGGAATACCAGATAGTAAAGAGCAGTTCAGAGATGGCTTATAAGTCAGGCACTGTTCTATTGTTCTGTCTTTATCAATTCATTGACACCTCTAACAATCCTTTGAGGTAGGCAGCACTATCAGATTCTTAGTGATGGGAACTAAGGCACAGAGAAGTTAGAAAATCTGTCCAAGATCCCAAAACTAGTATGTGCAGAGGGAGCCCAGAGACCATGCTCCTTAATGCTATACCACACCTTCTATCTAGACCACTGTGAAGTTTGGATTCCATGCTGAGGATGATGGAAGGTCACTGGAAGACTTAAAGCAGGGAAGTAACATGATCCACATTTCTAAAAAAATCCTCTGGCTGCCGTGTGCAGAGTGGACTGTCAAAGGACAAGAGGACGGTCCACAATGCTTCACGCCCAGGCCCAGCACCAAGCGCTGGAGCCATAACCTAAACATGACCCCCTCCCCCCGTCTCCATCTTTCCTGTGCAGACGGAGCTGCGGCAGCTATAAATAGCCAGCTTTAGTGCAAAAGGCTGTGAATCAATTCCAGACTCTCCAGTCCAACGACCCTGCGAGGTGACTCATCCACCTCTAAGCTCTCTCCAAGTCCAACCACCAGCCTGAATTTCACTCTCTAAGCCCACCATGCTCTTCCTGTCCCTCTCTTTATCCAAACAACTCCTGAAAGTCCAACTTTCCCACACCCAACCTTAATCAGTCAAAACAGAAAAGCTCAGATTCTCCTTCACTCAGTAACTCGATAAAACTTTTAATGCAACATATTTAATATATCACTGCCTTTAATCCACATGGGCCTTCTATTCACAAACAGAAGTATGCTTTATGTTTTTAGGCACAAACCATTTATTACAGGTACTAAGAGAGTAATACACCGCTTGAAAATGATGTTGCCAGGCAGCAGCTATTAGGTGATGGTAAGATCCCAGAACTTTGAGAAAGAGCAGACCTGAGTTTAAATTCCATCTCTCTCATTTACTGGATCCATAACCTTGTGCAAGTCTTAAAACTGCATAGACTCCATTTCTCTAATCTACAAAATGATAACAGCACCTAGCTCAGAAAGCTGTGAGGAGTATTGGGTACAGTACTTGAACCTGGCACATATTAGGAGGCTACGTGCGTGGGGTTTAAAAAATTTTTAATCCATTTCCTCCTTCTTTCTAAGAAAATTATGTTTTTCTTTTAATACCCAAAAGCACAGTTCCTCAATCTCATTTCCTTAGCTTTTACTTTTTAAATTTCTTTTAAATAAATTCATTTTATTCTAATTTCTCATAAATATATATAAATTAAAACAAAAGCATGCTGATTTATGTTTTTAGAGACTGCTTTCTTTCTTAATCTGGATGCCAAATGAGCAGACAGAAGTGCAGTCCATACATACAATGATAGCACATTATGCTATTACACACAGAACACAGTCTCTCACACAGAGTAGATCAATATGCACAGTTCTTGAGTGGAAGGTCACTCAAAGCCTAAAATTCTGTCAATGACCTTTAAGCTCAGCTTAACAAAGAATGAGCAGAGATACCTTCATCTCCCTACATAATGAAACTTGGATTGTGAATACCGTGTTTAACTGGGAAATCTCTCTTGTGGCACTATGTGTATTAAAAAGTTGCCAGGAATGACAACGAGGTTTTGATTATATATCTATCCCTCTTTCTCTCTTCTAATGATTTTTTTAATACCATCCATATACTAAGCTCTCACTCAAAGATAATCCTTTTAATACTAAGTGAAGTTTAAAAGCAACCTCCAGATCTTTCAAGGATTTTACTTTTACATGAACCTAATAGCTGCAGATTCTGAGAAATGTACAACCATTATAAAATATAAAGTTCAGCACAAAAGCACCCTTCGATTAGGGGTAAATCACATCTTTGATCTTAGTGAGCTCATACAATAAGGATCAGGAACTATAATAGCTAACTTGATATAAAGAAGGAGGTTACCCTCATTGAAGTAACCAAATACTTATTGGAGCTAATCCAAACTCAGTCTGAAAATATTAGTTGGAAGTATGTGAGAGCGATCTTTCTGGAACATTCATTGCTACTAATCCTAAAGAAAAATTTTGCAGATGTGCCTACTCTCCATGGGTCCCTCCCCATAATGGCTTGATCAGAAGATGAACCACTTTCCCAGAGATTAGACTGCTCACCTGAATCCTTACTAAACCATCAACTTACTGTTCATTAAACTAGGTATTTATCTATGTTTCCAAATGAGGGCACTACTGGGTCCAATACACTGTAGCAACGGTAGCATCCTTGGCTCTCGAGCACCAAATGCCAGTTGCGTGCTATATGACAATAAATAAATAAATAAATAACATCCTCACCCATCTTGAGGACCACTGATTGGCATTTTGTAGCCAAAAAGTAAATTTTTTCATTGAAAAAGGATTAGGATAGAACTGAAATTTTGCCCTGGATTCATCCTGTCTTTTAAACAATTAGAACAGATTTCAAAGCTCTACAGAAAGCTGGGTCAGTTTACTACAACTGCCACAAGAAAATCTTAACAAAAACATTATTTTATTCTCAAATTAAAGTTTTGTTGTAAGATTGCTGTTAAATCAACAGTTTCTAAAACGTGAATGTCTATGAATACTTGTCCATATAAACATTACATTACAAATAAATCGGCTTTAACATCTCATTCATGAGAGAAGAGCTTTAAAATCTGACAAAAAAAAAACATTATTATCCAGGGGCATATAACCTGTCATAAAATCTATTTAGATTCAATCAAATGACATTTTAAGAAACATTATTGTAGGTAGGACCTGTACTTAACATCACAGTAAAGTACTTCCTTTGAAACCAGGGGGCTCTAGAAATTCAGCAAAAGTACTACATATTTATTTGTAAAAGTTTTAAATTTTTTTAAAGATTTTTATTTATTTATTTATTTATTTGACAGAGAGAGAGAGAGAGAGCAGAACAAATGAGAGAGAACATGAGTGGGGGGAGGGGTAGAGGGAGAGGGAGAAGCAGACTCCCCTCTAAGCAGGGAGCCTGATGCAGGACTCTATCCCAGGACCCTGGGATCTTGACCTGGGCCAAAGGCAGATGCTTAACTGACTGAGCCACCCAGGTGCCCCTTTTTTGTAAAAGTTTTAAATGTTTTAATCCCAGCACTGATGGATGTTGAGTTGTCAAATGATTAAATGTGATAAGCACACCACATAGTTTGTTAATGACTGTCCTAATCAAGCTGGAAGGGGACCACGTTTAAGAATGTTTCAAAGAGAAGGGCAGACAGAACTGTAAATCCCAATAGTTGAACTCAGAAATCGGGTGAGGGTAGAACTCATTTCACAGAACTTTCTAATTTCTTACCTCATATAATCCCAAAGAGTTTCTCTCTGCCTTTGTCAGGGTTGAATTCATCATCATTTCAAACCAGATTTAGGAAGCAGCAAGAAGAAACACGTTCCATTCTCCTTAAAATCATATACCTGGCCTACCCACTTGGCAATTTCATTCATAGAAGAGTCCAGAACTGCAGTCAGGCGGGTCTGGAGTCCTAACGTGGCTTTGAGAGCTCTGCGGGTCCACCTCACTGATGCTTCTCCTCCTCTTTCCCAAAGTTCTAGACATGAAATCCTAAGTGGGATTTGAGCAGACCTCTACCAGGAGACTCCTGTCCAGCTAAGAAAACACTGAGAGCCACTCCCACTTTTCCTCAAGACTGTCAGGCATCCTAAATGAAAAAACACAGCCTATTAGTGTCCCTTAGGCTGAGGCAGTCGTGGCCACACCCTGTAAAGGGTACAGGATGCAATCGCCCCATCCTCCCCTCGGCTTCCTTCCTTTGCTTTTTTCCATTGGGAAAATTCCAAAGAATGAGCTATGTGTACACACGCACACACACACACACACACACTCATACAGAGTGAGTGTCAACAAACTGACTGTTATCACAGAGAAGGGAGTTTTCTGTCTGATTTACTAAGAATAGAGTGGTCATTATCAGGAAACTCTAATTTACTACTATGATTAATCAGATATAGCATTCATTTAGGGTACTGAAAGAGGCTTACAGCATTCTAACTAATCCAGAATGAAATTTGTGGACTTGTGAGTTCAAACTGTAAAAATCAACTAAAATTTTTTGAAACATTATCTAGCTTTAATGAAAATCCAAAACTGTGGTTAGCAACCCTGAAGTTATTCTCAGATGTCACTTTTTTTAAGATTTTATTTATTTATTTGAGAGAGAGAGAGAGAGCACACAAGCAGGGGAAGCAGCAGGCAGAGGGAGAGGCAGACTCCCCACTGAGCAGGGAGCCTGGTGCGGGACTTGATCCCAGGACCCTGGGATCATGACCTGAGTCAAAGGCAGACGCCCAACCTACTGAGTCACCCAGGCATCCCTCAGATATCATTTTTAATGCAAAAATGGATGCAAAACCTCAATCTAGCTGTGCTCTTGTCTTATCCAAGGAAGAGGTTGTAGTGGAAGAATTTCCAGATGAGATGCATTGTTATTTAATGGAAATGGGGCCTCCTGAAGCTGGCCCACCCAGGGCGGCTGTCACAATTATTAAGTGTTGGTTGAATGGGTGAATGCAATCAAAGGCTGCAAGTCCATATCTTTCCAGCAAACTTCCAGGAAAGCAAGATAAAATATCCTCATTAGTCACCATTTTGTTGTGAAGTGAGACAGACCGGATTTAAATTCTGTGCCACATTTAGTGGATGCAATTTTCTCTCTACCGTTTCCTTAATCCCGACATTGTTTGTCATAAAGCTTCCAGGGGCCACGGAGCTTGAGGCTGGTTCTACAATAGACTATGGGGACACAGCAAGCCTGGCACTCAGAATCACCACCAGGCCTCTTCTGATGTGTAAACTCTGCCCAAGCTTAGAACAAACCAAGATGCTGACATTGGGTGGATTCTTGGGTGTGTGCTAGCAAACAACAATAAGAACAAGCATGTACAAAATGCCCACAATGTACCAGGGACACATCATAGATGCTTTTGAAATAGTCTAATGAATGGCACTGTGCTCTAAGGCTGAGGTCGATAATGTTATTAGGCCTACGTTACAGATGAGGAAGCTGAGGCTCACAGAAAGGAAGTGATAACAAACAGCCAGGATTTCAGGGTTGGATCTGAATGGCACCCAAGCCCGAGCTCTTTTATGATATGCTGCCTTTCTCAGATAACACTCTGGAAAATGGCAGTCACCTCACAAATTCAACTCAGTCACCAAAAGGAGGTTAGAAAAAAGAAGTCTAGAAAGGATGAATTCATTTCCTTTTATTGGCATCAAAGGTGGCTATAGCTTATGAACGACAGACTTCCCAACAACGTCAGCATCTCTGTTTTCATCTCCAGTCAAAAGTGTATAATCTTGAATGCTTGCTTACTTCCTAGTTATGGAACAAAAATTCTCCATGGGGCTGAAGAGAAGCTCACCTGATGCTCCCACCACTCTGAATTCCCACACCATGATTCTTTACCTTCCAAATATTGTAACATTTGCCAGATAGGCCACTTCAACTGAACTCTAGGTTCTGGTCCATCTATGTGTCACCGATGTTCACATGTGTCAAACAGGCTATTGTCCTATGTAAAGGAAACCTATGTCCCCACAGCACACACCATTGTCATAAGAGACCTAGATTTCCAAGTTGATCAAGACACTTATAAAGTGGATCAAGCAAGGGGCACCTGGGTGGCTCAGTTGGTTAAGCGGCTGCCTTCGTCTCAGGTCATGATCCCAGGGTGCTGGGATCGAGCCCCACGTCGGGAATCCCTGCTCAGTGGGGAGCCTGCTTCTCCCTCTCCCTCTGCTGCTCCCCCTGCTTATGCTCTCTTTCTGTCAAATAAATAAATAAAATCTTTAAAAAAAAAAATAAAGTGGATCAAGTGAGGTTAGATGATGTTGGAGCTTAGACTTAAGGCCATCACATATGTGTACCTTTTCATAGAGATGGTCTTTCTTAAACAAGGGAGTTCAGCCAGGACTTCTTCAATCACAGTAGACTATTGCATTGAGAAGGTAGAGCCAGAAGAGCATAGTGTCAGACCTCGAAATTTATATATGCTATTCCTTTCTCCAAACCACATCTCTGTGTGAAGAAAGACCTCAAAAATCAACAAGAACAAATAAAATGGGAAGCACATCAATACCAAGTTTGCATACATATAACATCTTAACATTTTCACTCGCTACGATAGCATATGGTGCCAGGCATTGGGAGATAGTTCTGAATAAGACAAACACAGCACCTGCTTTTTCTTGCAGAGCTTCTATTTTAGAGAGAGGGAGAAACACTAAATAACAAATACAAAACGAATTCTTTGGTTACTATTATGATACATGCTACAAAGGAAAAAGAGGTCTTAAGAGAATGGGGGAGTTGCTGACATGACCCAGACCAGAAAGTAAGAGAAATCTCCCTCAAGGAATTAATGTGGGAACTAAGCTCTGAAGGATGGGTAAGGAGGGGAGGAAGAGAAAAGAGAGAACATTCCAGAAAGAAGAGCTGTACAGAGGCCCTAGGGTGGGAAGGAGCACTTTCAAGGACTAAAGGAAGACTAGTGTGACTAGAGCACAGAGGGTTAAAGGAGAGATGAGGCCAGTGAAGGAGGAAAGACTAGAAATTTTAAGCATCAGTGTAGAGGGAGAGAAAGGGAAACTTAAGAATAAGGGAATGGAAATTATCCCTTTATCTCTTCTCCACAAGATCTTCTCCTGAAAGCCAACTGGTATCACAACTGTCAACATTCAAAGTTACTGATCTAACAAGGATGCTCGTGGGTGAGACTATGCTTTGTGGATGTTGAATGTATTAATCACAGAACATTAAAGCTCACAGAATGAGTAAGTCATGGGAATAAAAGGCAGAGCATAGGGAATATAGTCGGTGATACTGGAATAGGACCATATGGTGACAGATGGCAGTTACACTTGTGAGCACAGCATAATGTGTAGAGAAGTTGAACCACTATGGTGTACACCTAAAACTAATATAACATCGTGTACCAACTGTACTTAAATTAAAAATAAAAAAAAAAGAACGAATAAGCTCCCCCCCAAAAAAAAGAGTAAAGCAAAGAAGAGCAAAGACACAATTCTTAGATGACGATACAAATTGGCAATGGAAAAATTCAGCAGCGTCTCTTCCATCTATCTTTATGTGGGCATGAAAAACACAAAACAGAATCAAGGTTAGCACATCAGGAAGGTATGACCTTTTTCCTGAAAAGCCCATTATGAATTTCCTCTGTGTTTATGCAATTTTGCATGTCTCCGAGTCTGACATCACTCATATGCATTATTTAGGTCCCGTAGCAAGTGTCTGCCTGTCTGCTGCAACTTTTACTGGAGGCTTTTTCTTCTGACATTGTGTTCATTCAACAGCCAGATGAATGCTTGTCTCCTCATGGCTTTGTTTTCAGATGCCCCAAATCTTCCAATGGAAATACACATCATTCTGTGCATAAATCAGAAAACGTTTTGAAACTCCGTTCAAAAATGAGACAGCTGCTAAAAGATCCCTTGAACCTCAAATAAAAATCAGTTGACACATGCACAGGAAACACACGGTTTTTAAAGTTTAGCTTAGAAACTGGTAGGTAATCAAATTAAATACAAATAATAAAGGCTATTATCTGTTACCTATTATGCACTTACCACATGCCAGGCACTATGAGTGTGTATACACACTCCCTCATTCAATCCTCAGAGTAACCTTCTGGGCTAATCATGACAATCCCTAAGAAAACTGAGGGACAGAGAGGCTGAATAACTTGCTCACACATAGCTAAATCCCAGGGCAAAAAACTAGCTGAATTTCAAATCGAGGGGCTGCATGACATCAAAGCTTATCCACACATTGTCCACTATTATACAACTTCCCCCCAAAATAATTAACTACCTTTTATCAAGTGACAAGACCTATGCTTGACATTTTAGAATCATTCACTGATAGAATTCTCCCAGCAATTCTGAGAGGTGCTATTATCCCTAAGATAAGGGAAGTGAGCTTGGGGAGGTCTGGTGACTTGATCCAGGGCACACAATTGCAAGGCTCAAAGGTGCAGACAGAGGAAGATTTTCCAGAAGCCTGCTCAGTTTCACAACAGCAACATCTCTGAAGAATTCTGAGTTCAATAAGAGTAAGTATGGGCAGGCGCCTGGGTGGCTGAGATGGTTAAGCGTCTGCCTTCGGCTCAGGTCATGATCCCAGGGTCCTGGGATTGAGTCCCGCATCGGGCTCCCTGCTAGGCGGGGAGCCTGCTTCTCCCTCTGCTTCTCTCTCTCTCTCTGTCTCTCATGAATAAATAAATAAAATCTTTAAAAAAAAAAAAAAGAGTAAGTATGGGCATATTTTCTTAGGGTTTTGTAGTTTTATCTGGGAAATTATCATTATGCTTTGGAAGATAGTAATGTCCCCAAAAGACTGATTTTCTCATCTTAGGTGGATAAGAAAAATCCCTTTATCGATGTCTACTCAAGCAAAATATCAGGACTGTGATCCACTGCTTTCATAAACAAGAATAAATGACCCTCATTTTTCTAACAGGCCGATATACACAAGCAGATGTAATGTGCCAAACGCATGAAAGGTATATACAAATAAGAATAAATGTGGTTTTATTCCTTTCAGTAATTTCCACAACAGGATTAAAGAACCAGCTATAACAGCATCTCCTTTATTTGACTGACCCGTACGTGGAAGCTTGAAGGATGTATTTCTCCTTATGGGTGAATTTTGTATAAATATCTAAGAATATTCTATTTTTACTTACTGATGAATTTTGTATTAACCCTATGTTAATGTACTGTTAATGAAATATTAAGGTGGTTTATGTATAATCCCACCTCACTCATTGAATTCATAACAACTGTTTAATTACATGGCTAATGGGTTCTGCAGCTATGCTATTTATTATTCCAAATAAAATTATATTGTAAAGCAGGGTGAAGGTATAGAATAGATTTTAGGCATGTAACACTCTGAAAATAAAATGAATCCAATAAGGAAGGATATAAAATTATTTTATTTGTATTCGTATGTTGTTTCTGTCTGTAAAATGAGAACACTACCTTTTTCCAGCTATGCTATGCATATGACTAAGAAAGCAATGAACTCAATAATATATCCTGAAGATTCTCTGCTAAAAGCACATATGTAGAGACTCTACTATATCCACACAGGGAACATTTTCAGGATTTATCATTTACCACCATAGTGCATGATGTAGAATCAAATAATCACACAGATTCCCAAACCCTAGAAGAATTCTGATACAGCTGGTACTAGAACTCCACGTTGAGATACTTGTCTATAGTCTCAAAATCTAATTAGACCATACATTAACATACGTGTATATGTGAATGTCACATTTGATTTTGCAAATGTGTTTTATTAGACGATAAAAAATAGACATGCATCTTTGCACCCTACCCTAACAGCTCTCATGATGATTATGATCAATCCATTTTAAAAGAAGAAAAAAGTGGTGATGGGTATTGAGGAGGGCACGTTCTGCATGGAGCACTGGGTGTTATGCACAAACAATGAATCATGGAACACTATATCTAAAACTAGTGATGTAATGTATGGGGATTAACATAACAATAAAAATTTAAAAAAAAAGAAGAAAAAAGTGAGTATAACAGGAAGACAAGCAAGTGCAGAAAAAAACGAAGACAGAAAGGGATGCTAACGTGAGAAAAAAAGTTTTTGTTTGTACATAAATCTAGAATAGTACTCCTCAAAATATAGGCTATGGATAAGCACTGGGCCATGAACTTACTGTTGATGATCTGAGATAAGGACAGAAATTGAACATGAGCCTTTAGAAACTTTTTTTTTTTTTAAGATTTTATTTATTTTTGACAGAGAAAGAGAGAGCACAAGCAGGGGGAACAGCAGAGGGAAAGGGAGAAGCAGACTCCCCACTAAGCAGGGAGCCCAATGCAGGGCTCGATCCCAGGACCCCGGGATCATGACCTGAACCGAAGGTAGACGCTTAACCATCTGAGCCACCCAGGCACCCCAGAGCCTTTAGAAACTTTTACAGAAATTTGCCAGAGTAATTTTAAGTCTGTTCAATAATAATAATAATGAAAATGTGGACTTATATTTTATAGATCTTGTTTTTATTTCATTTCATTTTTCTTTATTTCATTTTTCTAAGTTTATTTTTATTCTATTTCACAAAAGATCGGTGTCTATGATGGAACTGAACGACCACAGGGAATCTGAGAAGCATTGAGGGCTCTAGACGGTCTTGCTCCATCCAGGGAGCCCAGGATTAGATACATATGGCTTTCTGTGATATCATCTCAAAGGCTAGCAGCCAGAAAGAATTTATTGAACGAATGTCTGCAAGAACATCCTTAACTTCTCATACTAGCTCACTCTGAATCTGTCAGCAATATATGAATCTACACGCTTTTGTGAATCTGTCAATTTTTCTTTTTAGCTTGTACCACCTCTTAAAATAACACTTTAGTAAAATTTCCTAAAAAACTACTTTCAATGCATAGAACAGCACATTGCACTTATAAATGTATGTCTCTCAAATTTCAAACAGACCCTTGGATTTTAACATTTGAGGACTCCGTGAAGAACATCATCATATCGATACCCCATCCCTGAGTCTTTGCTCACATGAATCCATTGTTGCAGGCTGCTCTCAGAAAGTAGGTCTTTAAATTGCTTTGGTCATCTTAGTATTAGGTCCTTATTAGCTATCTAATGATCTTCATATTTGGCAATGACACCAGTAATAATAAGCACAAAGTCTCAATACATTATACTTTTAAGTACATGGGATACAGATCTCATTTTGCAGCTTTCCTGCTTCCTGGGAAACCGAATAATAATTCTCTCCTTTATTGAGACTTGCATTAGAGACAGCAATAAAGTTCAATTCTAGACATATTCTCACAATTCCAGCTCAAGTCAGTATACTCCTTGGTGGCCCCTGCAGTTGCTACTTTTGCCATGTGAGTGTTGCCAAGAATAACTTTTTCTCCTCCAAGTTAAATATGGTGTTTATAAAAGGTGTGGGGCAGAGACTCTGGCAGCATGTATCTGTACACACAACAGACAAAGTCACAATAATAGCAACTGTGCTCCTACTTGCCAATATCTCTAGCCAGGAAGAATGAACAAGGATTTTTTTCCCTAAATAATTGTGTCCCCTTTTTAAAGAGAATAAAGTCAACCTTTAAATATGTAAGTTCGTTCTGTAATGTTTAAAAGGTATAAGTTAAGTCATATACTAAATTTGTTCATTATGTTTTCTTAACATGTTTTAATAGAATTTAGGACATTTAGTCAGTCACTAACTCTCTAATAGCTTGTAAGTACAGTACAGAATAGCACTGGTTCTGCAGCCCAAATAGACAGCTATTAGCTGTGTGACTTTGCCAAATGATCAACCTTCCTAAACTTTAGTCCATCTATAAAATGGGGACAATATCAATGCATGACCAGCACAATTTTGAGAGGACTGGAAAGCTACGTACAGTAAGTAGACAGTGCCTGGCAAAAAAGTATTTACTAATAGTCAATAAATTCTCAGATATTAGTGCTGTTATTCTCAACAGAGAAGACTCTAAATCATTGAAATACCTGGAGAAGTTTTTAGAACTTTATTTTTGCAACAAATGCTGACACTAAGTAGATATTGCCACCAGGAAGGCAGCTGGCTGGATGAAATGACCCCCGGAGTCTCCCTGATCTAGGGTATTTGGCATGATTAAACTGGGCACAGATTCAATACTTTCACTAAAATTCAAATAACATCTTCAGAGAAAAAGAGTTATGTTAATGCCTTTTATTGTACTACATACATTTGTTTCAGCAATCACTTTGGGAAAGGTTAAGTGAAAGCAGATAAAACTAAAATCACAAGACATCTTTGTAAAAGTAGGTGGCATTCATCCAAAATGCCTTTCCTGGAACAAACTGTAACAACTCGTTTCACTCCCGCCCTTTCCTACCAAGCTATATTTAAGGGTCTGTAAGCATTTCCATCACAAATTGCTGTCATCAGGAATTATAATTTTACCTTCTAATCTGTTTTAGAGTTTATAAATAAACATCTCAATCAAATTTTTAAAAACTATTGTTTTTTAAATTTAAAAACTCTCTTCAGTAAAGGATAATAGTACAAGGGGGAAAAAAAACACAGAAACACCAGAAAAGTAAGGATTATTTTACACATGAAAAAAAAATTATCTGCCATGGCTTAATAAGCAAAATAAGACACCTGTTCTAGAAATATGTGCCACCTAAGATTATATAAATTCAGTGATCATTGTGTCATGATCTGTAAAAATCAGAAACTATGTAAGTATCCAAAAATAAATGTATAGGTACATTATGGCACTAGCCAGCCATATTAAAGAATATTATGTTGCCATCACACAATGTCCCCAAATAATTTTTAATGACATGGACAATGTTCATGATATAATAAGTGAAAAAGCATATGCACAATATGAGCTTAATAGGGTTTAAAAATACATATAATATTTCCACCAACACAAAGCTTCCTTTTTCTCCATGTCTTCGTCAACACTTATTGTTTCTTGTCTTTTTGATTTTTGCCATTCTGACAGCTGTATGGTGATCTCTCATTGTGGTTTTAATTTGTATTTCCCTGATGATGAGTGATGTTGAGCATCTTTTCATGTGTTTGTTGGCCATCTGTATGTCTTCTTTGAAAAAAAAAGTCTATTCAGATCTTCTGCCCATTTTTTAATCAAATTGTTTTGTTTTATGGTGTTGTTATATGAAATTCTTTATATATTTTGGATATTAGCTCCTTAATGGATATATCATCTGCAAACATCTTTTCCCATTCAGTAGGTTGCCTTTTTGTTTTGTTGATGGTTTCCTTCACTGTGCAAAAGTTTTTCAGTTTGATGAAGTCCCAATAGTTTATTTTTGCTTTTGTTTCCCTTGCCTTAAGAGACATATCTAGAAAAATGTTGCTACAGCCGATGTCAGAAAAATTACTGCCTGTGCTCTCTTCTAGGATTTTCATGGTTTCAGATCTCACATTTAGGTCTTTAGTCCATTTGAGTTTATTTTTGCATATGGTGTTAGAAAGTGGTCCAGTTTCATTCTTTTGCATGTAGCTGTCCAATTTTCCCAACATCATTTATTGAAGAGACTGAATTTTCCCCATTGTATATTCTTGCCTTCTTTGTCATAAATTAATTTACCATATAAGCATGGGTTTACATTAGTCTCAGGTGTATGTAGTCTCAGTCTGCACTCTCTATTCTGTTCCATTGACCTGTGTGTCTATTTTTGTGCCAGTACCATAATGTTTTGATTACTATAGCTTTGTAATATATCTTGAAATCTGGAATTGTGATACCTACAGTTTTGTTTTTCTTTCTCAAGGCTGCTTTGGCTATTTGGGATCTTTTGTGGTTCTATATAAATTTTAGGATTATTTGTTCTAATTCTGTAAAAAATATTGTTGGTATTTTGATAGGGATTGCACTGAAGCTGTAGATAGCTTTGGGTAGTATAGATATTTTAACAGTTTTTGCAGAACACAGTATGGAGGTGCCTCAAAAAATTAAAAATAGAAATACCATATGATCCAATAATTCCACTACTGGATATCTACCCAAAGAAAATGAAGACACTAATTAAAAAAGATATATGTACCCCTATGTTTATTGTAACATTATTTACAATAGCTAAGATATGGAAGCAATCTAAGTGTCCCCTGATAGATGAACGGGTAAGGAAGATGTGGGTACACACACACACACACACACACACACACACACACATTACACAGCCATAAAAAGGATGAGATCTTGCCATCTGTCACAACATGGATGGACCTAGAGGGTATTATGCTAAGTCAAATAAGTCAGACTGAGAAAGATGAATACCACATGATTTCTCTCACATGTGGAATCTAAAAAACAAAACAAGTGAATAAGCAAACACAAAAAAGCAGAATCAGACCTATAAATACAGAGAACAAATTAATGGTTGTTAGAGGGAAGGGGATGAGTTGCTGGGCAAAATGAGTGAAGACATACATACAGGCTTCCAGTTATGGACTGAATAAGTCATGGGAATAAAAAGCACAGTGCAGGGAATATAGTCAATGATACTGTAACAGCATTGTATGGTGACAGATGGCAGCTACACTTGTTCTGTGCATAGCTAGGACATCTAGAGAAGTTGAATCACTATGATGTACACCTGAGACTAATGTAAACATTGTGTGTCAACTATACTCAAAAAATTTTTTTCAAAACACACATAATATTTATGAAAATAAAGTTGTAAAAGGAACACACTAAAATGTTTATAGTAATTACTGCTTGGCAGGAAGACCTAAGCGTTTCTTATATTGTTCCATATTTTCTAATTTGTCTCTAATGAACTTGTCCTACTTTAATAATAAGAAAAGAGAGGCTTCAATCTGGCTTCATGTGACAGAAAAATATAGAAACAGTAATACAGAAAAAAAAACTCAGTTTGGCATCTCTCTTATCTTTCTATATGCCCTGTATTCGCCTTTCTAATTTATATTTAATAATAAACTATTCTGACATGGGAAAATATTGCTTGTATTAAAGTATTCAAACTCAAAGGAAGTTTTTATTTGTCAAATGGAGCTGCCAAAATGTGACCTTGTAGCTAACCACATATTATCAATAACCCACGTCTCAAGATGCTAAAAATCACAAGTATCATTCATCATAACGACACCTCTGGGGGACAAAACATAGATTCAAGACACATCTAATAAAGGAACAGTAAGAAAAAAATTTGAATCAAAAGGTGTCACATGAAAAGTAGTTTGAATCTAATTGAGTTTAAAATTATATTCAAAACTTCAAGTACTCAATAGTCATCAACCCGAAGAGACCTGTTCTAAATGGGTTTATGACATTAGTATAAATCAAACACAAATATAAAATTAGTATGTCAATTATACCTCAATTTTAAAAAAGCAAAAATACCCTTCCTGTGTCTTTATACATCGGCTACTATGCAAAGTACTTTCACATATGCTCTTTTTAAAATCTTGTCCTCTTACTTCAATTTTAAAAAATTTGGTTTGGGGACACCTGGGTTAAGCCCCCAACTCGATTTCCTCTTGGGTCATGTTCTCAGGGTCATGATCTCAGGGTCATGGGATGGAGCCCCACATGGGGTTCACCACTGGGTTAGGAGTCTGCCTGGAATTCTCTCTCCCTCTCCGTTTGCCCTCCCCCACCCCCAACCCCATTCTCACATGCTCTGTCTCTCTAAATAAATAAATAAATAAATAAAATCTTAAAAAAAAATCTGGTTCACTTGGAAACACTGTCATATCTAATTCCCAATATCAGTCTATATTCTTTGAGGATAATAACCATACTTTATTAATCTTCATACTGCTAACAATCATCCAATTTTGGAAAATATCCGATACATGTTTTTGATTAAATAAATAAGAACTGATTCTCTATCTTAGTTTTTATTTCCCACAAACTGTCTTAAACATCATAAGAGTGAAGCACTTCATAACCTACTGGTATCCAAATTTACATATTCAGGAGCAACTGCTAAAACAAAAATTTGAAGACATACTAAGAGTGGAACAGACATAAGCCACATCCAAGTAACCTCGTTATGTGAGAAGTAAAAAAAAAAAAAAAAAGAATCTGATAACAAAACATAAAATAATTTTCATTCTTTAGGGAAAAAAACAGAAAAGAATTACAAACTCTATAAAGACTACACTGATGATGCTCAAATTTCATTGGTAGGCCAAGGAAGTTTTAACATTAATCTCTAAATCAAAAAGAAACCAAGTTAGTTGAAGCTACATACTAGTTAGTGCCAAGGAAAAGTAGCTTAGACTTTTAGTGATAAACAATGAGTAAATTCTACAACTCCTGAAGAGAGACAAAAAGAGTTTCAAATATAAGCTAAAAGGCAAATTATATTATGGTTCCTTTTAATTCTTCACCTGCTTAAGACTTTCTGTTATAAAGACTAGTAGTCTTAATCTAAAGTATTAAAATTTACCTGCATGCAGACTGCAGATTTTCCTGAAATCGCCTCAAAACAATTAATGCATGAATGAGGCAAAGCTTCCGTTTTACAAAATGATCATGCAATAACAAATATTATACTGAAAGGGCTTAGAATAAGCTTTTCTCCCCATTTCTTGCCAGCAGATTAAATCAATACTGCTAAATCAAAAGTAGAAAATGTGGATCAACTAAACTATTGAAATACAGAAAAGAAAAAAGGAAAGAAAACCAAAAGCTTTTCTCTCTTTTTTTGGTACAAGTGTATTCTGAGGCATTCTCACACAGCATTTTTACAATTATTTGAAAAGTTCCATTGCTAATACTGTGTTCAGATTACTTTTTCACTCATTACTCTGAGAGTAGCAAAGTCACAAAAGCCTCCTTTTGGGTCTTTATTGGGTTGTGAGTCAATGGGACTGCCAGAAGTACAGCAGGCCATTAAGAGCCCAAGCTCAGGAGTCAGATTGCTGAGTTTACATCTGGACCTTGCTATGTCATCTTTTTGTCAACTTGGCCAAGTCATTTAAACTGCCATTGTACAGGGCCAAAATAGTATATGTAGTGATATAATATGCTACACACACACACACACAAATTTGCTTTTATTTATGAAAAACAAACAAAGATGGAGATGATAAAGAAAAAGCCACCACAAATGGTTACCTGAAGAAAATGAGGATTCAGTGTGGAGGTATCAGGGATAAAATATAAAACTGCTCTTAAAATACCTCCTTATATAGTTTTTCCATTGGCCTAAATGGTACAGTTTGGTATTTAAAAAATCATGTAACTCATTAAAATAAATACAAAATTTTTTAAATACATGAGTTCATAATGGTATTAAAATATACATAGCCACTCATCAAAAAGAAAAATCTGATGATGAGTGATGTTGAGCATCTTTTCATGTGTCTGCTGGCCATCTGTATGTCTTCTTTGGAAAAACGTCTATTCATGTTTTCTGCTCATTTTTTAATTGGATTATCCATTTTTTGGAAAATACAAATCAAAACTACAATGAGATATCTATCACCTCACACCTGTCAGAATAGCTAAAATCAACAACACAAAAAACAACAGGTATTGTTGAGGATGTGGAGCATGGGGAACCCTCTTACACTGTTGGTGGGAATGCAAACTGGTGCAGCTACTGTGGAAAACAGTATGGAGGTTCCTCAAAATGTTAAAAATAGAACTACCCTATGATCCAGCAATTGCACTACTAGGTATTTACTCAAAGAATACAAAAACATGAATTAAAAGGGGTACATGCACCCCAATGTTTATAGCAATTTTATCTACAATAGCCAAATTATAGAAACAGCTCAAATATCCATCAACTGATGAATGGATAAAGAAGATGTAGCATATATGTGCAATGGAATATTACTCAGCCATAAAAAGAATGAAATCTTGCCATTTGCGAAAACATGGATGGAGCTAGAGAGGATTATGCTAAGTGAAATAAGTCAGTCAGTGAAAGACAAATACCATAAGATTTCACTCATATGTGGAATTTAAGAAATAAAACAAAACATAGGGGGAAAAAAGAGAGAGAGAGGCAAACCAAGAAAGAGAGTCTTAACTATAGAAAACAAACTGATGGTTAACAGAGGGGAGGTCACGGGGTTGGGTTAAATAGGTGATGGGGATTAAAAAGGGCACTTGTTTTGATGAGCACTGGGTGATGTATGGAAGTGTTGAATCACTATATTGTACACCTGAAACTAATATTACACTATATGTTAACTAACTGGAATTTACATAAAAACTTAAAGAAAAAAGAAAAACCCACAGCTAACATCATACTTAATGGTTAAAGACTGAGAACCTTCACCCTAAGACCAGGAATGATACAGAGATGTCTGCTTTTGACTCTTCTACAACACTGTACTGAAAATTCTAGCCAGATCAATGAGGCAAGAAAGGGAAATAAAATTTATTCAAATTTAAAAAGAAGTAAAATTGTCTGTATATAGTTGACACAATCTTATATAGAAAATCCTAAAGAGAGGCACCTGGGTGGCTCCGTTGGTTGAGTGTCAGACTCTTGAGTTTGGCTCAGGTCATGATCTCAGGATTGTGGAATTGAGCCCCGCACCTGGCTCTGTGCTCAGCGGGAAGTCTGCTTCTCTCCCTGTCCCTCTGCCTCTCCTCCCACTCAGGTGCTCTCTCTCTCTAAAGTAAATAAATAAATCTTAAAAAAAAAAAAAAAGAAAAAGAAAATCCTAAAGAATCCACAAAAAAGCTATTAGAACTAATAAATGAATTCATCAAAGTTGTAGGATGCAAGCTCAAGACTCAAAAATCAGGTGTATTTCTATACACCAGCAATAAATATCCAAACGGGGAATTAAGAAAGCAATTCCACTTACAACAGCATCTAAAAGAATAAAATATCCAGGAATAAATTTAACCAAGTAGAAAGACTTGTGCACAGAAATCTACTAAATATTGTTTAAAGAAATTAAAGATGACCTAAGTAAATGGAAAGACGTCTTATATTCATGAATTGAACATTTAAGATTTTTAAGATGTCAGTACTACCCAAAACAATCTACAGATTTCGATGCAATCACTATCAGAATTCCAATGGCCTTTTTTTTTTTTTTTTGCAGAAATGTAAAAGCTGATTTTCAAGTTTATATGAAATTGCAAGGGGACCCAAATAGCCAAAACAATCTTTTAAAAAAAAGAAGTGGGAAGGTACACATTTCCTGATTGAAAAACTTACTACAAAGCTACAATAATCAAAACAGTGTGGGTACTGATATCAGGATAGATGTACAGAACAACGGAATAGAATTGAAAGTACAGAAATAAACCCATACATCTATGGTCAATTGATTTTCAATAAGGGTGCCAAGATCATTCAATAGAGAAAGAATAGGTTCTTTCTACATACTGACATGGAAAAACCTAAAAAAATATATTAAGCGAAACAATCAAGGTATAGAAGAATATACATATTTTGCTATTTTTTATAGAAAATCGACGAGAATTTAAAAATATGTATATATTTGCACTTGCTTGTATGTATGTATACACACACACACACACAAAATATACATCCATCCACATATATGTGGAAAATCTGAAAGGATAAGCCTGAAAGTAATAAGTATTGTTACTTGTTGAAGGGAAAGGGAGAAATCTGGAAATGCAGGAGAGGTTGAAGGGAGACTTTTCAATCTATACCTTTTTTCATTTAAAAAAGTTTTGATCTATGTGACTATATCATTTAAACTAATAAAGACCTTTGTTACATGGTTATTCAAATATGTTTATAGCAGCTTTATCTACAATAGCCAAATTATAGAAACAGCTCAAATATCCATCAACTGATGAATGGATAAAGAAGATGTAGCATATATGTACAATGGAATATTACTCAGCTTAATAATAATAAAATAATTTTAGAATTATTTTAACACAACTGTTTTTTATTTAAATTCAAATTAGTTAACATACAGTGCAGTACTGTGTCCAGGAGTAGAATTTAGTGATTCATCGCTTACATATAACATCCAGTGCTCATCCCAACGAGTGCCCTCTTTAATACCCATCACCCATTTAGCCCATCCCCCCACCCACTTCCCCTCCAGCAACCCTCAGTTTTTAACATAACTATTTTTAAATAAAATTAGAAACTAGAGACATTTTCAAATTTTGCAAATCACTATAGTCAAGACAAAGTTTATGAACCCCAAAAAGAAGGGAGTGAGAGTCTGTACAAGGTGATGAAGGATTGTGTTCTCCATCTGATAGCAAAAGATGCCTTAATTTGCCTGCATTATTTATAAATAACCTGCCTTTTAAAAAAATATCTACAGCAACTGATTCCAGTGGAAACTGCGCTTCCATCTTGCTTCCCACTGAAGGTTTTAAACAGGGGTACCTGAGCTGATCAGGCTGTACTATAAAAAATGTATTGGTTTCAATATTGGTAAAAATTATATTGGAGATGGTAGTAGGACTCTGAGTAATTTTAATTTTATTCTTTCTATTCCCTGTATTTTCCATGTTTTTCACTGAGCTTAATTTTCATAATCAGGGATAAAACTGTATTTTATAAGACAAATGATTGTAGTGAGAATACAGAGGATGAACTGCAGCAGGAAAAGATTGCAGCAAAACATCAGTCAGGAGCGTGCTCCAAAGTTAGGGAATAGATGACAAGTATCTGAATAAAAGCAGAGGCAGTGAGGGTAGAAATAGATGTTGAAGAGGTGAATCGACCAGGCCAGTTGGGTAGAAGTGATGAAGAAACTTTAAGAATAAGTCTCAAATCTCCATGTGGGTAACTGCCATCAGCAACATTAAAGAAAAGAAGAGGTGAGTTGGTTACAAGATGGAGGGTATGGTCAAGTTTGATTTGGGTTATAATGAGACTGAGGAGTATGGGGCCCATCCAGGTGTAGTTGTCAAGTCAACACTGGAAATACAATTATGGCACCCAGAAATAATTAAAATTGGAGATTTAACCCTGTGGGTATTAGCTGAAGCCATGGGGATGGATGGCTTGCTCAGAATGTGCCAAGAGAAAAATTAGAAGAAAATGAGCTAGGATAAAAACCTGGAGAATGCCAGTATTTAAAGTGGAAGAAAAGAAAGCAGAGGACAAAGTAGAAATAAATGTATGCAGGTAATTAGGAGAAAATGGTCTGATGTAAAGCCAAAAATATATATACATTTTCAAGAAGGAAACTGAGATCAACAGCAACAAATTCTGAAAGACTAGAGGATAAAGCCTAAAAATGTCCATCACATTTAGCAGTGATGAGGTCCCTAATGACCTTAGTGGGGGCAGTGACAGTCAAATATTGAAGCTGAAAGCTAGACAGAGGTAGGTGTAAATTGGAAGGGGAACATTTCAACCAATAAAACTAAATCATTCAGTGGCGAACTTTCACACTGTATGTATACCATTCATTGCAAATCTTTTTTTTTTTTTTAGTTTTTATTTATTTTTTTTTTAGTAATCTCTACACCCAACATGGGGCTCGAACTCACAAACCCGTGATCAAGAGATGCATGCTCCTCTGACGGAGCCAGCCAGGTGCCCCTCATTGCAAATCTTTAATAAGTGAACACGGAAACTATATTCTCTTCTGCTTCATAGCAAAAAGGTAAAGCAACATAGTACAGTGGTTAAATATATTCCCTGTATGCAAATCCTGTTCTATTACCTGTTTACTGTGTGACTTTGGGCAAGCAACTCTGTGCCCTACATTCATTCCTCATCTTTAAGACGGGGATGGAAATCATACAACATCCTCGGGTTGTTGAGGATCAGATGAGGCAATGTGTATACAGCAACTGGCTTAGTGTCTGCTCCACTCTAGAGTCAGATATTCTATCTCCTAATTCTTCCATCTGTGCAAAACCAAAAAGAAATGAAATCTAGATCTCCCAAACTGAAGGACTACTTCTTACGCTTACTCATTCACTTGACAGTGAACATGCATTGAGCCCCTTCCATGGGCCAAATACATGCTGGATCCTGGGGACACAAAAATGATTCAGGTTTGGTCCCAAGTCTCACAGGCCAGGGGAAGCAATGGCTACATTAAAGAAAAAGAAAAAAAAAAAATCACAAGGTGGCAGGAAAAATCACAGAATGTGAAGTTACTTATTAGGGTTATGGGAAAACAAACAAGAGAACACAAATTTATGAGTATTTACATAATGAAATGATGAAAACAACACTTACAATTCTCTCCCTAGCACTTTTCACAGTTCTTCATTACAATAGCCTAAGATTTAAAAAAAAAAAAAAAAACCAACAGGGGCACCTGGGTGGCTTAGTCAATTGGGTGTCCAATTCCTGATTTTAGCTCAGGTCATGATCTCAGGGTCCTGGGATTGAGCCCCGTGTCTGGCTCCGCACTCAGCAGGGAATCTGCTTAAGGATTTCTCTCCCTTTCCCTCTGCCCCTCCCCACTAAAATAAATAAATAAATCTTAAATAAATAAATAAATAACAACAAAACCTAAACTAAACTGCCAGATGATTAATTTTTGTATGCTTTATAAAATATTAATCACTTGTTCTAAATACCTATGTTTAATCTATTTTATTCTTCTCTGCATTTCTCAATAATTTCATGACATTAACAATAAATCTCCGGAGTCACCTGTTGAAGGTTTCTGTATCCCATATGCAGTAAATCACAATGTAATCTCATTAAGATGTAAAAGCCTTCTCTGCCTTACAAACAACAGCTCATTTACTTAATCAGAATATAAAAGCTAGAGTTACTTAATGGAAAGTATTCAATAGACCAATGAAAATGGGAATATTAAAGCATCTCTTAATATGATCTCAGTAGAAAGAAATTAATGTTTCATCCTCTAAGATGCCTTCCTGAGATCCTGCATCCTTAATCATCCCTCTCCATTAATTGCCCTATAATCTGATGCCATAACTGGGCTATAAAAAGCATTCTGCTCCCCTAGGTAGGACTCCAAAGACCTAGGTTTCAGGTCTTAGAAGATCGTTTTCGTGATCTGGGGCTAGTTCTTTAACTTCTCTGCAACTTCAGTGAAGGAACTGAAAATACCTGTCAGCCCAGTCAAGGTTGTCGAAAAAAACATACAAAGAAATTTTTGCCCAAGTGCTCTTCAGTCAAGTACGAAACTACTGCAAAGTATTCTATTGGATTGTGACTTACCTGGATTATAGCTGCTATAGTAGACGAGTTCTGTTTTCTTAATTACTTATTCCAAAATAATCCAAAGGAAACTAACCAGATTGAAAGTTTATAAATATCTACTGAGTATGTTTCATTTAGTGGAAAATGCCTCATTTAATGTAATAAAATGTCAGGACAGTGCAGAGCTAGGTATCCTGAACTTCCTCCTACTAATATATACAAATGTGCCACCTCCACCCCCGTCCTTCAAACTGTTTTAGAAACAAGAAACATAATATATATATAATATAAATTTATGATAATTTATATAATATAAATTATATAAATATATAATTATATTTATTATTTATTATTATATATATTATATATAGAAATATAATATAAATTTATGAAGTGAACTAAGAAGAAAGTAAAATGACAAATCTATTCAACAGTTATTTATGGAGTGCCTGCTTTGTGCCAGGAATAATTCTAAGCCGTTGGGATATAATAGTGAACTAAACAAATAAAAAAACTCCTGTCCTTATGGAGCTTACATTCTAGCAGAAGAAGGAAGGGGGAGATAGACAATAAATAAAACACATAATAAGTAAATGATAGAGCGTAACGGAAAGTGATAAGTGTTTGGGGAAAAACAGTAGAGCAGGTAAAGGGTCTCAAGAATAGGAAAGCAAAACAGGCTTCCTTCAGAAGGCGACACTGGAGCGAAGACTTGAGTAAAGTTTGAGGAGTTAACCTCTGCGTTCCAGGCACAGAAAACCAATGTGCAAAGACCCTAATGCAGAAGCTTGCTAGAAAATGCTTGAGGAGCAGCAAGGTGAGAGAAGAGAACATATGAAGATGCAAAAGGAACAGAGAAATTGAGAGCAATATAAAGAAACAGACCGCCTGTCTGAATCCGCTTTGTACAGCACTGATTGATTTCGGCTCAGGTCATGATCTCAAGGTACAGCACTGATTGTGTCGGCTGATAAGCTGGGCACCCCAGCACTGCAAGTTAGAAAAGGGGAAAAATCTCCTTGACCTTCTGTGTTCTGAGTCTCTTTTCAAGCAGGGCCAAGACTATCTCCTTCCCAGACAGTGTTTTTTGAATTTGACTAATGAATGGATCCCTTCTATAAAGGGGAAAAAAATTCTGGCATAGTCCCTCATATAAATAAGTCATTTTTACTATAATATTGTATACACACAAATACATAACTGAATACCAATAGTACTAAACAAATACATAAGACAAAAAATGCATTAATTACAAGCAAAACTGAAAAATAAATAAAATTCTAATTAACAATGCTCATTTACTGCAATTGATACTGGTGTTTTGCTGGAACTATAAGGAGATTTTACAAAACTGACTACTAACAGCAAAGGTTTTTTTGAGTTAATTATGAAACCAATGCATGATGCTAGATGATAACTCAGTTCTGCTCATTTTTCACTATTAAAACTACTGTGAAATCCTTGGTTTGGCCCTTTCTTGGCACAAGAACATTACTTACGTATTAAACCCACCTTTTGTCTTTTCTCATAGGCTCAGACAATGAAAGCAGGATTACTCAGTGACAGCAACATTATAGGCACAAATGCTATTCACTGAGGATCCTAATGAGTCAAAATACGTTTAAATTCTTTAGGGGGATTATCCCTGGAACAAAAACACAAAAAAACTTCTTATGAAAAGTACACCCCTGAGAATATGCTTACATGTTCCCAGGGATCCAGATCTTTGGCTGCATCTCAGCATAAAGTTAATAAGCAGAGAAGAGACCACTGAGGTGTGTGTGGAGTGTGATGTATGTAAGAGAAAAATATGCCAAATTAGAGCATCTGTTTTCCTTGCTGTTACTTTGGGAATATCATTTAGCAACTTCCTATTTCATTGAAAACTAGCAGCAGTAGATAATTTTTTATCAAATTCAAAGCCCTCATTTGCCTCAATTAAATTAAATCAAGCTTATGAGCACTGAGTTATTAAGAAACATTCTTTAAAAAACTACATAAGGGGTGCCTGGGTGGCACAGGTCAGTTGAGTGTCCAACTCTTGGTTTCAACTCAGGTCATGATACCATGACCATGAGACCAAGCCCTGAGATTCTCTCCCTCCCCACCCTCCCCCTTGAGCTCTCTCTCTCTCTCTAAAATAAATAAATCTTTGGGCGCCTTGGTGGCTCAGTCAGTTAAGTGTCTGCCTTTGGCTCGGGTCATGATCTCAGGGTACTGGCACTGAGCCCCACATTGGGCTCCCTGCTCAGTGGGGAGCCTGCTTCTCCCTCTTCCTTTGCCCCTTCCACCCACTCATGCTCTTTCTCTCTCTCATAAGTAAATAAATAAAATCTTTAAAAATAAAATAAAATAAAATAGATCTTGAACACTACATCAAAAACTAATGATGTATTATATGTTGGCTAATTCAGACCACCTGTCTGAATCAGCTTTGTACAGCACTGACTGATTTCAGCTCAGGTCATGATCTCAGGGTACAGCTAATTGAACATAATTAAAAAATAAATAATAAAATAAATAAAAATTAAATACTATTTTATTATTCTAATTGTGCAGAAAGGTCATTTCCTAAAGACTGATTTTTTTGCTTTTGCTTTTGCTTTTTCATGACTTTCTTTAGGTATATGGATTTAACACACTATATAGTATGTATTATCTGTCATGTATTGTTCAGAGTGTTTTATAATTATTAATTAATTTAATCCTAACATCAATTCTCTGACTTATTTGCTATTATTATTCCCATATTGCAGAGGGTGAAACTGAGTTATAGAGAGATTGTGTAATATGCCCATAGCCACAAGGCTGATTAGTAGCAGAACCAGGATTCAATCCAAACATCTGGCTTCAGAGTACATAAGTTTAACTACCACACTATGCTACCTTACATTTACTCATGGGCCTTCAAGAAATACTTATTGGTAACAAATAAGTAGGAAAACTACTATTTACTCATGGGCCTTCAACAAATACTTATTTTCTTTTTCCTTAATGTATTTATAGCAATTAATCATATGTATGATTTTCAACATACAAGACTGGGAATCTAAAAAAATGAAATAGGTGAATTTTGCTGGGTACCAAAAGCAAACTGTCATGGCAGTTTTGCAGAAGTAAAAGCGTTAGGGTTACTGGATGTGTTTACTCGTCAGATACAAGAATCACTGTCCACAGAGCGTTCTCTGATTATTACATAGTTAACTTCTGTTGGCAGGGAAGATTAGCACTGGGGCCATGGCTACTGCCACAAGGAGGAACAACCCTGTGAAAAACTGAACAGAAGCATAAACCTCTCTAGGGGATAACGTTGACAGGCAACAGGAAAGCAACAGTTCCTAGAATGTGAAGCATAGATTGGTACACATAAATTGTGACTCAAGCACAATCTTTATGAATTAGTCACTTTATGGACCATTCAGGACACATTTTTCACCCATGTCTGGTTTCTGTCTCCAGACACAAGGTGACACACAGACCTCACACCATTAACTGAAGAATATTCCATGCATGAAAGTAACTGTCATATTGCAGAATTGTCTGTTACAAGCAAACGGATGCACTACCGAGAAGCCTTACAGAGAGAGATTTCCTTAGAAGTGCAGAATGTTCTAAAATGCATGTTGAGAAACCTTTGTGCTTTGAGAAGTTACTAGGAAAGAGGGCTCCCGGTCAAATAAGAGTAGAATGTGGTAGACACTATCCACTCTCCCTTAGAGGTTCTCAACCATTAGCAAGTACAAAAGCTCCCAGAAGCCTTTTGATTTCTATAGTGTCATGAAGTGATTCAACTGATTAAACCCTTTATCACATAACACCTACAAACAGCTTGGAGAATGTAGTTTGAGAGACTGTGACTCAGTGAAATCCCCACTATTCTGGATCTGCCTCCTGGCTCTGTGAGAGGTTTGATCCTGTCAGGCTCCTAGAGTTGGTCAGAATCAGAAAGACAGACTTAGCTGAGGAGGAAGGTAATTTTGAAGGGGGCCTAATTCTTGTATCCTCTGGCCTTCTAGGAAAACTACTCAGAAGGCCAAACTATTACCACAGTTTACTTAGTAGCCAGACATCAGAAGTAGGGGAACGACTTCAGATGCCTAAAGGTTTCTGGTTAATACCAACTGATACACGTGCCTCTGGCCCTTGGCACCACACAGACCTCATCCTTAGCCAGCACATTTTTTCCCTAAACAGTGATTGGATGGACACTCAAGGACCACACCACTCACTCTAAGCTTCTACAGCTACCCAAGACCCCTTCTGATTTTTCATCATCTTTTTAGTTATTTCAAAACAGGTCTGTTACAGCCAGGGTTTGGAATAGTAACAGTGAACATTTTTTAGTACTTCCCCAATGTCAGTACTGTATGCGGTTGATGATCATTAGCTCTTATAATTTTCTCTACAGCACCATGAGGTCGACCCTATTATGATGCCCATTTTATTCATGAGGACCTGAGGCTCAAAGAAGTCAAGCAGCTTCCCAAACATCACAGAGAAAAAGCGGCCAAGTCAAAATTTGAATCCAGGCCACCAGTTTTCAGAATCTATGCCCTTTATCAGCTGCTTTCATGATATTAAGACCTGAGAACTTTCCAAGTTTTTTAAGGCTGTGTGGCATGATCAATATGTCACCTCTATAGCTTAATTCTCAGAGGGGGGATTATTTTTACATTCTTGCCAGCACTCCTTGTGCTCCCCCAAATTATCACACATCATGACTGCACAGCAGCTACTTGATCACCTCTCAAACCCAGCAGCAGAAGTCACTGCGTGGAATCCTAAGCACATTAGAAATGATCCGGGCTAGATTACTAGCCTTTTCTGTGCCTTGATCTCCTCAGCTATAAAACAGAAATTGCACTTGCACTAATTTATAACGTGGCAGGGAAAGTATTATGAATGCACTTTCAGCTGCCTGGGGGAAATAATGACATCCACAATCTTTTGGGTTTTTTTTTAAAGATTTATTTATTTGAGAGACAGGAAGTGAGCAGTGGGGGGAGGGGCAGAGGGAGAGGGAGAGAGAATCTCAAGCAGACTCCACGCTGAGGGTGGAGCCTGACATGGGGCTCGATCTCACAACCCAGAGATCACGACCTGAGCCAAAATCAAGACTCAGACGTTCAACCGACTGAGCCACCCAGGCGCCCCTTGTTTTTTTATTAATACAAGACTTTCATACTTAATGCCTGCAGGGGCCAATGCATGCACAATTCTAGAAGCAAACACACATTTCTACAAAACCTGTCACCATAAGAAACAAGATACTAGGAGAGAACTGGATTAAGACTTCACTCAGACCAAGTAAGACAGATGTTTATATTTGTGATGAATGAGCTAAGTATTTAGATAAGAGGATTTTCTGATTTGAACTTTGCATGTTGTCTAGGAAATTCTACATTGTATATTCTTATATTTTTTGGCATTGCTGCTGGAGACTGTCTATTTGCCCCACCTCCACCAACAGTCCACTCTATACCCTTCTCCATTCTGTTCTCTGCCCTGGGAAACTCAATAGTAAGGACTGTATCATTGAGTTCCTTTGTCTTCAAGATTGCACTTGAGTTTAGTCAGCAGGGAGCACCAACAAGAGATGGAAGGGAAGGAGAAGAGAAAGGTTGGAATATTAAACTCCCAGCCCTAAATATATAGGTCTCCTGGAGGCTATAGAGCTCTTACCAAGTGACCCCATCCACCTGGCTCTCTGTTATCCAGGTTCTAGTAATGTCCCTTCTTCTTGCATCTTCAGGCCTAGGAGTGGTAATTATACCCCATTCCATTGTAATTTCCCTATGCCCCGCTCATACCCTTGTAAACAGTCCTTGTATTAAAGGCTCCTCAAATTACCTAAAATGAGATGGTCATATTCATCTTGCATGGATCTTGACTGACATAGCACTCAATTAAGAACTTCTGTGTGCCATTTTTGTACTGAATTGATACTACTCTCATTATAATATTTAATTTTCATGAATGTGTAATTTATTTATTTATTTATTTATTTTTTTTTTTTTAAAGATTTTTATTTATTTATTTGACAGAGAGATAGAGCCAGAGAGCACAAGTGGAGAGAATGGCAGAGGGAGAGGGAGAAGCAGGCTCCCCGCTTGAGCAGGGAGCCCGATGCGGGGCTCGATCCCAGGACCCTGGGATCATGACCTGAGCCGAAGGCAGAGGCCAAAGGCAGACGCTTAACCATCTGAGCCACCCAGGCACCCCTGAATGTGTAATTTAGAATGTACAATCTCACATTTGGAACCCCACAGTTTATCAAGTATAATCCTATGCAGTTCCCACTTCTAAAGGTTTAGTTCTTCTATTCTTTCTCTCTCAAGCTGCACTTAACTCTCTGGAACCAGAATAAGGAGGTATTATGTAGTCTAGTCCCAGATATTATACTAGCTTTCTAGGACTGTTATAACAAAGTCTCACAAACTGAGTGGCTTAGAACAACAGAAACTTATTCTCTCAGAGTTCTAGAAGCCAGAAGTCTGAAATCAAGTTGTTGGCAAGGTCACATTCCCCTGAAGGCTCTAGGAAAGAACCCTTCCTTGCTCCTTCCTAGCTTCTGGTAGTTGTTGGCAATGCTTGGCATTCCTTGGTTTGTGGCTACGTCACTCCAATCTCTGCTTCTGTCTTCCCCTGGACTTCTTATATCTATTTGTCCTCTCCTCCTTTTTTTAGGGATACCAGTCACTGTACTTAGGACCCATCTTAACCCAGTATGACTTTATCTTAACTAATTATATCTGCAAAGATCCAATTTTCAGATAAGGTCACATTCCAAGGTTCCAGGTAGACATAAGTTTTGGGAAGACACTATTCAAATCACTACAGATATGCTATGTGAATTTGTACTAACCATTTTCCTTTTTAGATTCAGTTTTTTATCCGTAAAACAGATTATGCTAAAATTGGTAACAGAACAGAATAAAATTGAATAATATTGTTCTTCATTTCCCACCATGTCAAACACTGCTAAGTGATTACACAACTCTTCCCAGAATGAAGCCTCAATCCCACTAAACATAGTACTCTAAGTAGCTTCTACTATTCAACTCAGATGGGCACGTAAGATGAAACCTGTTTTCTGTGTCAGGGCTCTGTGATTTCCAGGTGTCACTCCTTCTAATTATGTGATTTTAAGTTTTATACTCATTAATTAAAGTGCTACATACAGAAGCTTAAGGAAACGTGTTATATAAAAGAAATTTCTTCTTTTAATAGTACATGTTCAAGTCAAGGACTCAGGAGAAAAGATTTGTTTGTTGGTGTTTAGTCAGCAATGTAACACAACATGTTCCATCTTCTAACACATCAAAATAATAGTTTATAAACCTCAGACGTAGAAGTTAATGGAAAAGCATGAATCATTCCCTTAATAAAATATAAAATACAAAGCGGCGCCTGGGTGGCTCAGTCGGTTAAGTGTCTGCCTCCGGCTCAGGTCATGGTCCCAGGGTCCTGGGATCGAGCCCCGCATCGGGGTCCCTGCTCAGCAGGAAGTCTGCCTCTGCTGCTCCCCCTGCTTGTGCTCGCTCTTGCTCTCTCTCTCAAATAAAAAATAAATACATAAATAAATTAAATTAAATTAAAAAATGCCAAGTGCTACCACTATGTTTCAAAAATATTGCTGCAACACATGAAGGAAATGCAAAAGCAACAGAAATCAACACTGAAAAACAGTAGATAAATAGAGAAAAGGAAGGCATGAAAATATTGCTCTTCACATTCAAAACTTACATATCCTATAAAATGATCCCAGAAAAAACATTCCAGATAAGGAGAGTGAAAATAGAATACAATTTGTTTTCTACTTCTCTCATTACCTAAATTATAAGATAAATTAATTAGATAAAGGGAAACTACATTCTGCTGTATCTTGACTTTGAGAATAATACTTCCTCCTTTTCTTTTCCTGAATTTGGGGCTTGTGTTATAATTTTTGTGAGTCATAAACACCACCCCTCTAGTCCATGACAGAGTTCAGACTATCTAGAAGTAGATACAGGAGCCAAGTAGACAGATGATCCATCCAGTATCCTGGCTCAGAAAGGTCAATTTATTCACCCCAGATCATACAGTTGAGTAGAGAGCTACAGCTAAATTCAGGTTTCTACGATTCCAAAGCCCAACATACCACAGTGCCTCTCTGAGAAAAAGAAAAAATGGATTTGCAAATATTTTTTAAAGATTTATTTATTTATTTGAAAGACAGAGACAAAGAGAGCACGAGCAGGGGGAGGGGCAGGAGAGGGAGAGAGAATCTCAAGCAGACTCCCTGCTGAGCGCAGAGTCAAATGCAGGGCCCCATTCCAAGACCCTAACATCACAACTGGAGCTGAAATCAAGAGTCAGATGCTCAACTGACTGAGCCACCCAGATGCCCCTGGATTTGCAAATGTTATTTTATAAAAATGTTTGCCACTCAATGAAAAAAGAACGGTCTTTTGAACAAATGGTTCTGGGAAATTGGATATCCACATGGGAAAAAATGAAGTTGGAATTTTACCTTACACCATATAAAAAATTAACTCAAAATGGATCAAAGACATAAACATAAGAGCTAACACTATAAAACTCTTAAAAGAAAACATAGGGAGAAAGCTCATGTTGTTGGATTTGGCAATGATCTCTTGCATAGGGTGCCAGAAACATATGCAACAAAAGAAACAGTAGATAAAGTGGATTTCATCGAAATTTAAAACTTTGACACTATCAACAGAGTGAAAGGCAACCCAGAGAATGAGAGAAAATATTTGCAAATCAGATATCTGTTAAGAGACTGATATCCAAAATATATGAAGAACACCTACAAGTCAACAGCAACAAAAAAAACCTGGTTAAAAAATGGGCAAAAGGCTTACACAGACATTTCTCTAACAAAGACATACAGGTGGGCAATAAGCACATGGAAAGTTGCTCAGCCTTACTAACCATTATAGAAATACAAACAAAGCTACAATAAGATACTACTTCAGGGGCCCCTGGGTGGCTCATTCAGTTAAGCATCTGCCTTCGGCTCAGGTCATGATCCCAGGGTCCTGGGATCAAGCCCCGCATCAGGCTCCCTGCTCCGCGGGAAGCCTGCTTCTCCCTCCCTCACTCCTCCTGCTTGTGTTCCCTCTCTCGCTGTGTCTCTCTCTGTCAAATAAATAAATAAAATATTTTTTAAAAAAAAGATACCACTTCATACCCATTAAGATGTTTATTATCAAAACAAAACAATACAACATAGAAATTAGAACTCTACGTATTGCTGGTGGAAATTAACACTGGAGACTGTGGAACTGTGGCAAACACGAGGGTAATTTTTCAAAAAATTAAACATAGAATAACCACATGATCCAGAAATCCCACTTCTGAGTACGTACCCAAAAGAACTGAAAAAGGACCCGAAGAGGTATTTGTACAGCTAGGTTTACAGCAGCATGATTCACAATAGCCAAAAGGTAGAAGCAACCAATGTCCATCAATGAATGATTAGATGAACAAAATGTGGTACGCGCATACAATGGAATATTATTCAGTCTTCAAAAGGAAGGAAATTCTGACACATGCTACAACATGGATTAATCCTGAAGACATTAGGCTAAGTACACAAAAAGACAAATTTTGTATGATTCCACTTATATAATGTACCTAGAGTAGTCAAATTCATAGAGGCAGAAAGTAGAATTGTGGTTGCCAGGGATCAGGGTTGGGGGAAGTGGAGAAAAACACTTGCATGTCTAAATGCAATAAAAAAATATATATACAAAGAAAAGCTACAGCATAAAAGTAATTGAAAAGCTTATAATTTAAACAATAAAAACAGTTTTTAGGTAAACACATTAGGTTAAGTCCTAGATCTGTTTACAAAGTATTCTGAAAGAAAATATATACATGACAAAAAATACATAGTAAATTATTACATGGAGAAGAGTTCAGAAATGTAATTTTTAAAGATTCACTGCATTATCTAGTAAAGGAGATAGAAATAAACACGTAAAAACAGTCGTTCTTATACATTTCTGGTTGCAACCTATGATTGTTTCAATCTTCTAAAGAGTAAGTTTTAAATGTTCAACATAAGCTATAAAAGCATCCCTATTGTTTCTCCTTTTGGAGAAATATGCCCCAAATCTCTAGACATAGAGATTTGCCTACAGGCATTTCCTTAGGAGGTGACCAAGCTGAAATGGTTATAGAGATCAAGAAGGAAACAAGAATGAGTAAAAGTGGCCTGGTCAAGACCGAGACAATGTCCCCACCAGTTGCAGCAAATCATTGTCCTGCAAATGTATTAGAGGCCAAGGTTTGCATATACTCCAATTCTAAAAACAAAAAACAACACTGCCTTTGTGACGTCTTCCACATATAGAAGAAGGGAAGCGGCTTACAGTTTGGTGTGACAGAGGAAAGACATTGTCCCTGCTTTCTGCCCTCGAAGAACAAATGAAGGCATCCAAACGGTAGTGCCTAATATGACTCAGGTACCGGAGAAGTCTCACTTCTGAGATGGGCCTTCCGCTCACTTCCGGAAGAGCCTACTGATATTCACTTCCTGGGGCCACTATGGACCTACCCCATTCACATCATCTTGATGACCTGCATCTATACACATCCGGTCGGTCTCTACAGACCTGCATTTGTTAAATCTTAAATTCTTTTGTGAGATGGGGAGCCAGCAGAGGATGAGGACATAAGTGAATTTGGGCTTTGTGGTTTTTTCTTTTTATTATTTTTAAAAAACATGCTAATACGTAACAGGTTTGCTAGCCCTCTACACAACTTTACAGGTCATTGTGACAGAACAGTCCTTCATCTCCTACCAAATGGCACAGCACATCCTTACTTGTAAACACTCAAGGCACTTTTCCCATTTTTATTAAGGTACTCAATCACCACAATCTTTAGGTTATGGGTCTCCACTGACCTATTTAGTTACCCTTTCCTTCATACATGCCAAGACATTGCTTTTCCAGTGGGGTCTCCTTTAAAACTCAACAGAATGTCCCAATACCACTGCTTTACCTGCTCATCCTCCCCGCTTACACCCAAAGATGTTTATGGCAGGGCCAACTAGTGACACAAGGAGATGAAAAATAATAAGGACCAGTTTCCACAAAGCTCTAACAACCCTGCACAAAGCATGCCCTTCCTGAAACACATCAGCAGGAAGCAGAGTTTTTCTTAAGAAGGGGAGGTGGTTTCAGGCAAGCAAAGGGGAAGGAAGGAGACACAGAAGGGGAAAAAAGTGGAAGTGTAGGGGCTGGGGGTGGAGAGAAGGATAAAATGGGCTGGGACGTCAGTATCTGTCCATGGGATGAATGAGAGAGGACACACTGGCCTGGAAAGAATCTTGGCTGGATAAGAAGAACTCAAAATCTGAAGGAGAAGGCTAACAGTCAAGTTAAAAATTTTGAAAACAAACAATATGGCCGAGTTAGTGGGAGAAAATATTTTGATTATGCATGCACAGAAGCAGAGATACCTGGCAAAATGTGACAGCTTAAATAAACATGTTAACAACTTCAACCAGGGGGTGATGTTGTATAATTACTAGGTCTTTGTGAAAGCAAGAGATATTGCTATAGGTTTTAATAAATTTGGTGTTTCAGGATCTGGTAAAAGACATAGCAGTTAAGACTTAGAAAGAGCTTGGCGGGGGCGGGGGGGTGTCCCTGGGTGGCTCAGTCGGTTAAGTGTCCGCCTTCAGCTCAGGTCATGATCTCAGGGTCCTGGGATCGAGTCCCGCATCAGGCTCCCTGCTCAGTGGGGAGTCTACTTCTCTCTCTGCCTGCCGCTCCCCTTGTTTGTGCTCTCTCTCAAATAAATAAATAAAATCTTAAAAAAAAAAAAAAAAAAAGAAATACCTTGGATATAGGAAGGGAAAAGAAGAAATCCCCTAAATGACTCATTTCCCAACCAATCCAATCCCACTCATTCTTTAAACTCTAATCAAGTCCCCGATAAACCTCTGTGAAGCCAGCTTTGGCTTTCAGTACAAAGTGGAATCTTTCTCTCTTAAACATATCATTTACTATCCACCACTCATTCTTCACCCAATCCTATGCCACTGTATACAGCTATGAATCTTTTGATATCTTGTCTCCCCATATCTTGTCTCTGCAGTTAGAATAAAAGGTTCATGGTACTCTACAGATTCAGGTGCTTCATTAACTCTGAGGAGAAATAAAAATAAAATAAAATAAAATAAAAATAGAGGAGAAATAAATTTTAAAAACAGAGATAGAAGTATGGCTTCCAAACCTACATATGTTTACAATCCAATGTTACTACATGATTTTGTTTCAATCAGCGGTGATGTATTGGCCAAAAAATCCATTCTTTTTGTTTGTTTTGTTTTATTTATTTATTTATTTATATTTTTTAATTTAAATTCAGTTAATTAACATATAGTGTATTATTAGTTTCAGAGGTAGAGGTCAGTGATTAGTCTTATATGCCACCCAGTGCTCATTACATCACATGCCCTCCTTAATGTCTATCACCCAGTCACCCCATTTTCCCCAACTCTGTCCCCTCCAGCAACTCTCAGTTTGTTTCCTATGGTTAAGAGTCTCTTATGGTTTGTCACCCTCTCTGATTTTGTCAAAAAATCCATTCTTAATCTCAAAATGATCTTTATATTTGGGCCTTGATAGTTCTAGAGTTCCTCTCGAGGCACTGGTTCCCAAGTTGAATATGCAGACTCCAGAAGAATGCACTGATGTTCCAGGGACCTCTCCTCACCCAGGCCCATGCTCCCAAATATGGAGCATAATTTTTGGAGGCTACTTTGAAGATGTAATTTAATTTGTGATTTTTTAAATTTAATTTAATTTTGTTTTTTGTTTTGTTTTGTTATGTTATGTTATGTTGTTTTGTTTTGTTATGTTATGTTATGTTGTTTTGTTTTGTTATATTGTTATGTTATGTTATGTTATGTCACCATACAGTACATCATTAGTTTTTGATGTAGTGTTCCATGATTCATTGTTTTTGTATAACATCCTGTGCTCCATGCAGTATGTGCCCTCCTTAATACCCATCACCGGGCTAACCCATCCATCCCTCCACCCCCCTCCCCTCTAAAACCCTCAGTTTGTTTCTCGGAGTCCCTAGTCTCTCATGGTTCATGATTTTTAAAAAGCAATTATATGTGAAAACACATTTATGTTATAAAGAGGTAAAATAAAACTTCAAAAAGTCATGCAGACTACTTTGGGCTAAATTTTCAGATACTAATACTACTTATTTACCACCATCTGTAGTAGAAATACTCTGGTACAAAACTGAGGGAAGCACAATTTTAAGTTTCCACAAAACTGAGAATAAAGTGCCAACTATAAGAACAGCAACTCATGATCAAGCTCTTCCTCCAAGTCAAATATGAACATTTATTCATTTCTTTTTCCAGTCCCATAGGAGTTATGGTGCCCATGTGACATATGGTGAAACTATAAATTTACATAACCTGCCCAAGTTCAAGTCACTAATAGGTAACAAGGGTGGGATTCGAACCCAGGCCTATCAAACATTAGTGTTGTTGTTCTAACCAGACAGTCTCCTGAGTGGGACTGACAGATGCTTGGACTTGTAGACGCAATGAGTTTTCAAGAGAATAATTCAAATCATCAGCAAAATATTACGTCTTTGAACAAACAGTTCAATCGCCCTTTACTGCCATGTCTACTGACATTTTCTAGATAAGAGAAGAGTAATATTAGATGCTGACAAGTTTTCAAGATAAGGAAGAGTCCTCTGGATTTAAATAAACTCCTAAAGTAGGTCCTAACACAGTGGGTACTCAGTACTGTATCATATATAATTGAATTATAAGAATAATTAATAATTGGAACCCCCTAGAATAAAAAATATGCCAGAATCTGGAAACATGGAGAATTTGTCTTGTAAGAAATTAATTGGCTCCCTCCCTCAGGCTAGTTTTTCAGGAGCTTTTTCATGAATCTAAGAATAAAATCTCAAAATTTCAACAATTTTTCTAATCATAGTGAATAGTGTTTGGTGTTTTGTAACCTTCACTGTGGAATTCTTGAGGCCTTTCCAAAAGGGATAGCCTAATTATAGCTGCCAACATTGCAGAGAAAGTGCATCACTGCTGTTACATACATCAGCAAGGAAATGGGACAGACAGAGGAAGGATTTTCATGTTGGGGGAAGGAGAGTAGGGTATATGACTAATGCCTGCATACCTCTGGAAAAGATATAGCATTTTGCTCTTGAATGAAAAGATAAGCTTGTGTATTGTATTAAAATCAAGCCCTTTGACTGAAACAGGATAGCCTAGAAATAGTTCAGAAGCACGGGATACTTGAAACTGAAAATGTGCTTTCAAAGAGGTTATATTTATAAACCAGATATGCACAGGAAATTTTGTTATTCTACTTCTATTCCATAGCCTAAAGATCTGTATTGTCCTAGCACAAAGACCTTCTTGGACTGAAGCCCAGTCACAGTTGTTTACTTAAAAATCATGAAAACCTGACGAAAGACCATCTTTTTCCAGATAGCACCTTCCTGTAAAGATACCCTTCACTCACCTCCGTGTCCAACACCAAATAGTGATTCTTTTGTCCTCTCTCTGACCACTATCCTGCATTCTTAGAAAATGCAAAATGCAAAGTTTAAAATAATTTCCTATTTTATATTCAACTTGTGTCTCCTTAAAGATTTTAAATTTCTATGAAACCTAAAAACGTATACAACTTCATCTGTAATATAGTCCCCAACCACTCAGCACACTTGTAACCCTATCATTTGGGCAATTTCTAATTTAATTTCATGGTTAATAATGAAAATTTTAGTAAACTGATATGATGTTTCTGGAGGGATATTTAGCAGTATCTCTTAAATGTGCACATTCTTTGCCTCAGCAGTTCCATGCCTAGAAACTAATTTTTTATATTTTAATTTTTTTAAAGATTTATTTATTTGAGAGAGAGAGAAAAAACACACTGGGGGGAGGGGCACAGAGAGAGGGAGATAGATAATCTCAAGCTGACTCCAGCTGAGTGTGGAGCCCAACATGGGGCTCAATATCACGTCCCTGAAATCATGACCTGAGCCGAAATCAAGAGTTAGATGCTTAACCGACTTAGCCACCCAGTGCCCTTATTAACTAATTTTTTAGAAATGCTGACACAAATGCTCAAAACTGTAAATGTAGAAATGTTTATTGCAGTGAAGCATTGTTTGTAATACCAAATCTTGGCACCAACCCAAATGACCATCTACAGGACAATGGTTAAATAAATTACTGTGCAAACATATCAGGGAATGTTACAAAGAAGTTAAAAACAATGAATAGTGAGATGGATGAATGTTCAAGACACACTGCAAAGTAAAAACAAAAGCAATTTGCAGAAGAATATGCCTAGCATGATATTTTTTTGTTTAAAAGTATACTTGTATGTGCATATGTGCAAATGTGTCTATGTGTGTGTGCTGCTATATATAATCCATCATCAACACTGCTCACCTTCGGTAGAGAAAGGGAAAAAAATTGTATTGTTTGAAATTTTACAAAAATATAATCCTCTTGTAGCAAGTTTTAAATGGCATTTTTCTTTAAAAACTACCTTGGGAGCCTCAATGGCTCAGTCAGTTAAGCGTCTGCCTTCGGCTCAGGTCACGATCCCAGGGTCCTGGGATCAGGTCCCATACTGGGCTCCCTATTCAGCAGGGAGTCTGCTTCTCCCTCTACCCCTCCCCCCTGCTCATGATCTCTCTCTCTCTCAAATAAATAAATAAAATCTTTTTAAAAAAATTTAAAAAGGGCGCCTGGGTGGCTCAGTCATTAAGCGTCTGCCTTCGACTCAGGTCATCATCCCAGGGTCCTGGGATTGAGTCCCGCATTGGGCTCCCTGCTCGGCAGGAAGCCTGCTTCTCCCTCTCCCACTCCCCCTCTTATGTTCCTGCTCTCACTATCTCTCTCTCTGTCAAATAAATAAATAAAATCTTTAAAAAAAAAAAATTTTTTTTAAATAAAAATAAAAAAATAAAAACTCTACCTCTAAAAATATGGGCCATCCCTTCTTACCAAACATTTCAAAATATCATGTCGGGTAACAACCTACCTTTTACAAGATGTTTAATACATGTGAATATACATACACAGATGTTTTAAAATGAAATATGGACATTTAAAAAGCATCCATTTGTACTCAGAGAAAAAGTTTTAATATTGAGGATGTATCTTCCTTCATCAACATGATTCCCAATGGAAAACAAAATTCCCTAGATAAAACTTTAAATCAAGGGATGGCTACTGTTCATAGGACCATCACATGGAGAGAGTACCCACAATAACTAGGCAACCCAAGGAGAGAAACTTACCATAATAACCTTAGTTACTGAAGAAAAAAAAAAAAAAAGAAATGGCAAGCTTTCATTAGAAATTCAATAATCAAGCAACTACATAGTACCTGACCATTTAATAGACCTTGGATTTAGTTTGGGTGAGGGGATAGTTTGCAGCAGTATATTTTTTATTCTTAGTCAAAGAAACTCTGGAACTGTTGTCCAACATGAGAATCCAAGTGAGAAATTTTAGTCATCCATGTACATGGTACACCTCCATACCATGGGTTACTTGAGCTGCGTTTGCTTTGTTCAGTCCCCCTTGGAGACACTATGCTCCCTAATGTTTTCATTTAACAGCTTTTTATCAGGGTGCAGAGTGCAGCATATTGAATGGAATGGTTTTCATGGTATCTCATACAAACTACTGCAGGGTACCTTTGACAAGAGCCCAGAACGATCCCCCTGCCCCCCCACCCCACCCCCCGCCTCCAAAGAAAATAGAAATACCTGTAAGAGAGCAAACAAAATTTCTGTGGCCAACAATTTAATTTGGGAGCCTGAATGCTTATTATGAAGGAAACTTAAATATTTGTAAACCAAATAGAGTTAGAATTAACTAACATATGGACCTCTTTGCCTTGGGGTTTTTATTCTTGGGTAGCTCTCCCCAGCTGATGACCTGTTTTAACTGTGCCATGTAGGGCAGAACCAGTGCAAAGGAAAAGCCAGGAAGTACCAAATAGCCACAGGCTGCCACAAGGAAGCTCAACTAACTGCTGTATTTTGATTCTTTATTTGACAGTTGATATAATGGGCAAGAAAGTGTTTAATAGATATTTTTTAGGGAACTTAATCATACTACTAAAGCAACAGATCGCTAAGTGTTTCTGCTTTTTGCATGTACCTGGGTATACACATGGACTATTAAATAGACTTGCAGGCAAAGGAAGACTCCGCCATTATAAAATTCACCTCAGCATATGAAAGAGATTTGGTAAGTGCAAATCTTCAGATCTTCAAGATGCCATAATTTTTAAAATATCCTTTCAAAAAGACATTTATACTATGCAGCTCATTTCTGCAAAATGTGACTTGATTACAAAGTCCTCAGCAACTTACGAGATTTATTTTAGGAGACTGAGTCACTTCCCCCAAAGTTTTACAGCTATCTCTTGTCAGTGAAAAAATTCTAAGGCCTGAAAGCTCTCAAGGAAATGAACCAAAACATTCTGGAAAGTTCATTCTCCACAGGGAAGATAAGATAACCATGGCTTTAAGACCAGCAGGTAAAAGGAAATACACAGGGAAGAAGAATGGCAGAATGTAATAGAACCTCAGATCTTTTGAAAGAAATTTTTAGGGGCGCCTGGGTGGCTCAGTCGTTAGGCATCTGCCTTTGGCTTGGGTCATGATCCCAGAGTCCTGGGATCGAGCCCTGCGTCGGGCTCCCTGCTCCACAGGAAGCGTGTTCTCCCTCTCCCATTCCCCCTGCTTGTGTTCCCTCTCTCACTGTGTCTCTCTCTATCAAATAAATAAATAAAATCTTAAAAAAAAAAAAGAAATTTTAAAAAATAGAGACATGTCTGTCTCCCAGCTTACTAAATGTAGCCAGATTGTAAGCCAGACATTTTTTTCAAATTCTCAGGTTGCATACCAAGCATGTCCTACTTCAACACCATACTATCAACATTTTCTATAGCTTCTAGAATTTCTTTTAAAATTATGTTATATAAATGTGGTTTCGGCCTCGTATTCACCTAAGATCAATGCTTTAGGTGACATTTGGCTTTAGTAATATACAATGGAATGACTAATTGGCTGTGGCTGCTTAATCCTGTTATATTATTAGGTTTTTACTATAGGCAGTTAATTTCCAGGGAAAAGTCTTCTGTTTGAAGCCAACAATAAACTGCTTTCTTACAACTGGACTGTCTGTAGCAACTTGCAATATCCACACTTGATTCTTTAAATCATTGTTGATGGATGCGGAGATGCCTGGTACTGGAATGTGAGACTGAGTAGGAGTCCCACTGTATTCTTTAATAGCTGAAAAGCGTAATTCTCCCTATGACTCTCCCCACAAACGTTTACTTACTTGCCCAAAGTACTAGTCATGCTTCTTTGTGCCATGCCTGCTAGGGTTATGTAGAAATAAAGAAATTTTTCGAAGTCTCTTCCTAGGTCTTTTAGTAGAAGAAAATGATGTTCTCATTTCCCAACACCCAATAAACCCGTCCTGACCAAGCAGGAAGGTTCAAAGGGTATTCTAAGGCCTCTCGTAGTCAAAAGTTTATAACCAAAAATGTAATGCTAATTTTTTTATGGTAAAGAAACCCTCAAAATACTCATATTAAATCCCAGGGGGCCTGGGTGGCTCAGTTGGTTAAGCATCTGCCTTTGGCTCAGGTCATGATCCCCAGGTCCTGGGATCAAGTCCCGCATTGGGCTCCCTCCTCCGTGGTGGGGAAGCTGCTTCTCCCTGTCCCTACCACTCCCCCACCCACCGCGTGCTCATGCTCTCTCTCTCTCTCTCTCTGCCTGAAATAAATAAATAAAGTCTTTTTTTAAAAAAAGAAAACAAATGGATTTTCACTCCTGTAATTTTCTTATATCATCTTGGAAATTGTTTTCTGTCTTTGGGCATATTTCTGCACTCAAACACCTACCTCCTCATCTTCTAGCTCACCAGCTCCAGTGATCTCACTCCAGAAATCCTTCTGTCTCAGGTCTTTCATTTCATTTCCTCCATCAGTCACCCCCAAGTCATCAAAGTCTTCCTTATCCTGCTAGATTCTTTGATCCATTTTTATAATCACCCTCTAACTCTATCTTCCTTCTCTTCTTCCACTGCATCCCATGATAAAGCTCAACAGTAATTAAACCCAGCCACCTACTTAGACCATCACTGTAGCCCAACTGGTAGAAAAGTAAAATAAAACCAAACACAAAGACACTCTCTGGTCTGCCTTTCAACTCATGATCACAGATCTTCCATGGGAGTCAGTACTGCCAGGCAACCTTGCTACACTTCTCTACCACACGTACTCTCTCACTTCCCTGGATGACTATGTCACATGTTCACCCCTCTCCACCACCTCCGAATGCATACAAGCAGAAGCAGACCCACCACTCAACTGCCTCTAGACACATCTTTGCTACATTGCCTCCGCTCTTCTAGGTGAAGTGCCTCTGCTCCTGTTGAAGTCCAAGCCCCTAACTTGTGCCCTAAATCCCATCTGCTCTCATCTTTTCAAGGATTTATCTCTTGCAAGCATCCCCTCTCCTGAGTCATCAGTATCATCTGGACAATGTCTACTAGATCATATCCACTAATGAAAAACCTAAAAATGCCTTTGCTTTATTCTGAATGCCCCTGTTGGCACTCCCCCATTGCTTCACCCCCTTCACAGTAAACTTGTCAAGACACCAACGATCTCCATTCCATGCTGCCAAGCACAATGCTCATTACTTTTTGCCACCCATGGTCACTACTCTTACAGTCCTTGGCCTCTCAGTTCTAACCAGCACTGTTGATTACTCTCTCCTACTTGATTATACTCTACTTTTTTCTCAGAGCTTTCAGGACATGTCCTTCACATGGTTTTCTTTCCTGGCCACACTCTCTTGGACTTCTGTGACTCTTTCTGCCCTCTGCGCAGCCTCCATCCTAGACCCCCTTCTAGGTGGTATAGTGATGGACGCTCTCAGGGCAGCTTCCTCCAGCTCCATCGATTTGTTAATGATTCCTAGATTCCAGATTCACGGACCTAACTTCCTTCTTGACATTTGCACCTATGTCTAATAGGCATGTCTAATTTGACACAGATAAAATAATTCTTGACTCCCTCTTCTATTCCTCCCCACTCCCCCAATTACTCCTCCCTCACTTAATTGAACTACTCTGGTCAAGAATTAAGGAGCTACCCTAGATTTTTTTCTTTCCCACATTACCCAATACTGAACCATGAGGAAATACTCTTGATACTATCTTCAATAATATCCTATATACATTCTACTCCTATCAGCCTCTCTGCTATAAGCCCAGGATAAGCTCATATTCTCTCACCTTCACTGCCACAAGACTTTGACCTATGATTCATTTTCCACCAGCAGCCAAAGTGATCTTCTAAAAAATCAAACCTTGTTACTCTGCTAGTTAAAATCCTTCACTGGTCTCCCCTGTACTTCGAATAAAACCTGAACTCCCTATGATGGCTTACAAAATTATCTGCGATCCAATGTATCTATTTCTCTGACCCCCAGTATGTCCTATTTGTCCCTTATGCACTGTGCTCTAGCAACACTGGTCCTCTCTCCGTTCCTGAAACCTGCCGCTAGTTCCTGCCTAGGGCTTATGCTAGAACCGTTCCTTCCTATCTCTGATATTTGCATGGCTTGTTCTTTCTTGTCATTCAGCTTAAAAGTCACCTTTCAGAGAGTTTTTCCTGACCCAACATAAAGTCTATGCAATCACTCTTATCATATTACCCTGTTTTATTACCTGCATTGTACTTACTTGAAATATTACCTGGTATTTTTCTTTACTTTTAAAAATTTTTTTATCTTTCCCCTCTCGAATATAAGCTCCACAAACAGGGGCCTTCTCTGTTTAATTCACTGTTGTATTTCAGGACATGGACACAGGTGCTCAATAAATATTTGGGTCCTCGGGGCGCCTGGGTGGCTCAGTCATTAAGCGTCTGCCTTCGGCTCAGGTCATGATCCCAGGGTCCTGGGATCGAGCCCCGCATTGGGCTCCCTGCTCGGCCAGGAGCCTGCTTCTCCCTCTCCCATTCCCCCTGCTTGTGTTCTCTCTCTAGCTGTCTCTCTCTCTCTGTCAAATAAATAAAATAAAATCTTTTAAAAAAAAAAAAAAATAAATAAATATTTGGGTCCTCAATAAATATTTGATAATGGATGCTTTTATAGAGAGCTTCGTCAAAGAATATGAGCTTTCTGGCTAAAAAAAAAAAAAAAACAGTTACCTGCTTCCAAAATGAAAATAATATACTTGCATTTGTGTGGCAGACAATACTTTCAAAGCACTTTCATAGACAATTTGTTCAATCTTCCCAATAGCCTTTTAGGAGTTTACCATGATTCTTCCTTTCTCCAACACAGAGAGAAAGATGCTAAATGATTTATACTGGGTTACACGGTCAGACATCACAGTGCTGGGACCAAAACCTAATGACTGGACTCCTTGCTCAGTGCTCTTCTTGCTAAGCCCAAGTTAACAAATGAAAACATATATTAAACTGAGCCCCTCTGCCATCACGTGCTCTGTGTATGTGCTGTTCTTAGAAGATTATGCTGAAGTTATCTGTTCACATGTCTCTTCTCTCACAGGGTACATGTTCCTAGAAAACCGAGCTGATGTTTTATTCATCTGTGTATTCCCAGTGCCTAGCATGCTGCCTGGCATGTTGTAGGTGTTTAAATGCTTGTGGAATTAACTGACACTCACATCAGAGCCAAGTCTTCCTCTTGATACAAAACAGGTGGGTTATTCTCTATCTCAATACTGAGGATTTCACTCTGCCCATATTAAAAACCTGGAATGATTCTTTTTCTGAAAAGCCTCCAGTCTCACATCATCCAGCACTTTCTGAGTCCTTTCATGGACAACTTAAGGACAAGAAGTTGCAGGAGGTTAAACAAGTCCTGGGCAGTTCTCCAAATCAGTACTTCAATTCATACTCTACTTCTTAATAGAAACAAAGGGCATGTAGAAAATCATTCATTCACATTCATTCAATCTGAAGTCAAAAGCATGACATTCCATGCCCTGAATGTGCAAATAGTCATCATTCAAATAGTCACAATGGTGTAATGGAAAAAAACACTGAATGGAGTATCAAGAACCACAGGTTAGGATCCCAAACGACTCTCAGCAGCTGTGTGGGTTTGTGCAGGCTTCAATCAGTCTCTAAGTTTCCTCATATATAGTATATGAGTGACAATTATCTTTAGGGCCCTTCCAGCTCTAGAATCTGTTCTTCTGTTAGCAGTCCTGATTACGATGACATTGTCCCCTGTATCCTATCCCCTCCAGTCTCTCAACTCAAAATAGCTAGATGAAGGAGTGCCATAACTAGGTTTAGGTGCAGTGGTAATGGTCAAGTATAAATAAAATGAATGACTAGATGGATGGGATTTTCCTAACAGGAAATGCTCCATGAACCGAAAACTAGGCAGCACCAAGAAATTGAACAATCTTCCCTCCATTTGCAAGAGCAAGGTTTGGTACCACTGCAGTCTGATGTATTCAGCCAGGCATGGGCAAACCTGGTCATAGTTCTAAAGTTCTAAAGTTCCCAGGATCTCTTAATCATCGAGTTGCATCAAAGAAAGTTTCCAAAAGCCTCCAGTGGGTTCAAGAGTTTCCTTTAGACTTAGGCTAAAGGCCCACAGAGCATTCCTGGCCATATTTGTCAAGCAGGTGCTACTTTCTATCTCCTGGTGCAGTGGTGAGGTTCAAAAGGAGCCCACTATGCATGAGGGCAGGAATGAAAAGTGCCATGTTGCCAGAATAAGACTTAAAAGAAGTACATGCCCTAATACCAGAGTTTCAACCTCAAACCAGGGCCACCATCCTTAGCTTATTTATATAGTAAGTCCCTTAAAGGTAGAGGCTGTGTGTTACCCATAAAACCTGGCATAAGAACCATGAAAGATTTGCTGAAGTGAATTGCCTGGTTTGGTAGAGTTTGGGGTTCATAAATCTGAGGTTGCTATCTGGGCAACAAATAACATCTAGTTAAATGTTTATCCCAGATCAGTAAAGGATGCCTAAGAATAACTGCTCCTGACAAATCAGCACAGACTTATCCTCTGATACTGGATGGTGTCATCGTGCACCATTTGATCATGAAAAGATAGAAATGTTCTTGTTGTTCTTCCAAGCGTTCTCTTGTCTGGATGCAAGGATTTGTAAAGATTATCATCATTCCACTGTCTTGCTCTTCAAAATACAAGTGCGCATAACACACTTGGGGTAAAGTATTTAATTGGTAAATGTCAAAAGTGCATTTGCACGTAATCCTAAAAATGACAAGAAGTAGAATATCATCCAAGAGGACTAATTTGTCAGTATGCTGACAGCCAGATTTTGAAAACTTCAGTCAGAGAGCAGAACTTAAAAATAGATGAATGGTTTAAGCATAGGATGAATTCTAGAAAATGACCATCTCTGTCCAATCTAACTCATAGTAATAGATCTTTAAGAGATTTTGGGAAAGAAAGGGGGGATGGTTATTTGGGTCCATCTGCTGTGTCTAACCAGATCAACACACCTAAACCACTGGAAAAATTCCTAAAGTTCCCTAGGAATATTGGATCCCACAAAATCTTGGGAATTCAGTCTAGGCCTAAAAACATTCTCTAAATCAACAATATTCTGAATCTAAAGACTAGAAGAACATTTCAGATGCAACAACACATCACAGAATTCATTGTAGGTCAAACTGAAATACAACCTATCAGACACCGAATCTCAGTTTTCCTTTTAAAATGCTCATTGATTCAACAAATTTGTACTGAATTTGATTTGGGTACTGAGCATGGAGGATCCAAATATGATTAAGACATGGTCAGCCTCTATGCTTATGGTATATAGTGGAAGGCACAAACTCACAAATGGCAAAGATAGAGTGTGCTAAGGGCTGTGATAACAGCCCACCCAGATAAATATGGACTCTGAGCTCCAAATGCCATGAAAGGCAACAGCTCAGCTGGAGACAGCAGCATCTTTTAATTAAGGGCCAGGGGCTGTGGTGAATTCAAATAGTGCTTTCTTTTTAGTGGGTGCTACCATTTCTAAAGGTGACAATTTTTTTTCTGGTCAGAAGAAGTAAGAAAAAAAAAAAAAAAAACCCACAAAGTAGTAGAAGTTTAAAAAAGCAATCCAGGTTCCATATAAAGGCCTTGTGGAAAGGAGGACAGCCTTGACAGACTCAGGGTGGCAAAGTCCAGACATCTAGGGCTCTGTACATAAAAAGAGACACACCAGATGGTGTCCAAGCACGGGAGACAGTGGTGTGAGGTGGGGGTGCGGGCTTGGCTGAAGTACAAAGAGAGAAAAGGGGCAGCCTGACATGGCCTTAAAGCTCCTGAGGAGGAAATTTAATTTGAAATTTACTATGAGTTTGATCAAAATTACCCTGGAAGATCAGGCTATGCAGTTTAAGAATTCTTATTTAGTTACAGTCGCAGTATTTAAACAAATACCTATTGTATTCATTTCCTAGCGCTGCCGTAACAAAGGTAACAAAGTACCATAAATGGGTGATTTGAACAACAGAAATTTCTTGTCTCACAGCTCAGGAGGCTGGAAGTCTGCAATCAAGCATGGACAGTTACTTCCCAACGAGTGCTATGAGGGAAGGATCCGTCCCGGGCCCCTCTGCCTGGCTTGGACATGGCCCTCTTCATGTTCATATGGCATGCTCCCTGTAGGGCATGTCTTTATCCAGATCTCCCCTTTTCATAAGGACCAATCATGCAGATTAAGGCCCATCCTAATGATGTCAATTTTAACATGATACCACCGTGAAGACCCCACAAAAACATAAAACTTTAGTTCAGCCTTCTTTTCCACTAATTTGGAGCTCTGCCGTTATTCTTTGAGTTCACCATACCTATAAAGACTGCACACAGCATCCCTCACTTCCCTGTAAGTCCATGCTGGTCTCTGGAGGAAGGCCAGAGTCGATCTCAGGGCCAGGTGGCCTTACTCCCATCACTCCCTGCCTCCTGCATAAAGGACTGAGGCCGGATCTGCCTCAGCTTCTTGTCTGCTGCGGGTGATGATCACACCGTATTGCACGTCTGCTCCCAGCTGTAGCCCACCAATGCCGTTAAAAAGCACTGAGAACATAGTCCCTGATCTTCTCTTCTGCGCTGCTTTTGAGTGAAATGCTTTGCCTTTCCATAAATAGTTCAGAGCCTAATGCCACACGCATATTTCTTCAAAAGTGGTTCTCTCCAGGGCACCTGAGCACAGCTATCAGTTAACGCAGACTGACTGAGAAGCAAGGCAAAGCGAGACTGACTTAGAAGCAAGAGACCAGAGAAAGGCAACATTTGCCCAGCAGCACCATCTTCTACCCCCCTCTGCCCATTGCAGTCAGCTCAGTGACTCCTTTGAATCAAAGACTGAAAACATGTCCAGTTTCCATTCCTGTACCATCTCAATTGGCAACCTGACAATCAAACCGAACAAATCCCAACAGTGTCTTCTCCACTTCAAACACCAGACTGTTTAACCCCATTGCCAATAAAGTTTTATAACTGGGTATTACATTCAGCAAGCGGGACTCACAGGATAAAACTGAAAACAATGTTATTCTTCCACCCTGCTGCCTGTTGTGATCTGCTCTGGGGGACTAGCTCTTTGCTCACCACAGGATGAAAGGACGAGAGCAGGCCCCTTGACTCTTCTGGTCATTTTGAGATGAGGAAAAGTCTTCTGGTCACATCAAGCCACAAAAATGTTCACTTTTACAAAGAAAATGTCCAATCCTATGTCACAGTTAAACCTCCAAACTTCGGTCAAAATAAAATCTTCTCTGTCTTAGCTAAGGCCTGCTTCAGGCAGAAAGCCTTCAGAAAGGAAGGGAGCTGCAGCTGGATTCTCTCCTTTCCACCAGTCTCTGCCTCTCTCAGGATATCAGTGGGGTGGAAGAAGGAAAGGTTAGGAGGCATGATTGAGTTGGCACTGTCACAATCTGGTGCCGGCATTCTGTGAGCTTAGACTTTCTCTCTCCAGAGAACAGTTCCTGGGTTCTGGAGAGATACCCCATTTCTGGGGATTCTCACCTGCAGTTTCCTTGCTGTGGTCACTTACAACCCTCTTTCCCCCAGATGATGGCACTCTCAGAGCACACCTGGACTCTTCCTGCCAAGGTCTTCTGCCCTGTCCCTCTGAATGACCCCCGGGGAACATGAGCTCCTCTGGATAGTGTTTAGGAGCAGGCATGCCAGTGACCCCACACCAGCTCTGTGGTGGGCAGACCCCAACTCTTGTCCACCAGAAACACATATTCTTGTCCTAGCAGCTCAGGCAGTGTGGCCCATGGCCAACGAGCCATGCCCACTCTTTGTGCCAGCCACAGCTTCTTGCCTTTAGAGTTGTCAAGCATGGATCAGACACCAGTCCAGGGTGTCCCTCACACAGCAGAGGACGCTCATGAAGCCGTCGGGGCAGGTGCCCTGACACTTGACTTGATGTGGAGGCATTAAATGAGATAAGATATGTAAAGCACTTAGCTTAGTGCCTGGCAAAAATAAACTTTTATTTATTAAATATTTGACAGTAATGTGGAACATGGATTGGACTAGAGTATGTCAGACTAAGGACATGACTTAGAGAGACACGAAATGAGAATCAAAAGATGTGACAGTGTCAGGAAACATGGCTAACTTAACCATGAGAGTAGGATAGGAGGCAAACTCTCAAGTGATTTTCAACCCTGAGAGACTTTTAAAAATGGCATCCCCACTAACAAATATAGGAAATGAAGAACCAGTTTGGCATGCCAGTCACTTTGTTTTGAACAAGCTGAGTTTGAAGAGCGAGTAGGATATTCAGAGAGAAGTGGTCTTGGGAGCTTTAGACAGAGGCTGGTGTTAAATAGTGGGCTGCTAGCAAACTGAGGGCAAGCCCTGATGTGCCGTGTTCACCCCTTTCTGTGGCGTCCATGCTCTCCTCACAGCTGCCACCAATGTGAGGGCCCTGAACGCAGAAACACAAGAAGATGGGCAGACTTGGCTCTTGGGGGCCAGGAGGGTACAACCACCCTTGGTTAGCAAGAAAGCTTTCTGCCTAGACTAGCTAAAAACTGGGAGTGAATGAAATCATTCAAGGAAAGAGGTTTTAAAAAGAAGAAAATTCACTTACAAGAGGATCAGAAAGGAGTTTCAGTAAAGAGGAAAGGAACAAATGGCCAGAACACTGGGGGATCCAGGAGACAGGATCACAGCCAATGAAGGAGCAGCCTCAGACAGTGGGTGCAGTAGGCAGTAGCTGAGGCCAGGGCGGCAAAGACTGACAAAAGGTCTGGTGTGGGATTTTCCAGTTCCTGCAACTTGCAAGTACATGGCTTTAGAACACAGGAGGGGCACAGGGGTCCTCCTGTCACCTCTTATAAATAAGAATTCCACAATAGTTTAGCTTTCTTAAGAGAGTCATTGAAGTAGTTTTGAAATATTTGACTATCTGAAGAATATGTGGAATATTTCAGCTCATGGACACTTACAGGTGTTGGTCACATCTACCTTTAGGAAAAAATTAATTTGTCAGTTACTGTTTAAAGAAAGATGAGTAGGTTTGATATTTTATGGCAAAGGAGCTTTTGTACCGAAAACAATCCTATTAGATCATCTCAGCCTTTCCCTATGCCCAGAGTTTGTGTACGCACTCAGCCCTTGGATTTAAAACCCCAAAGAATGCGAGCTGCACTGGAAAGGAAAAAGCAGAAGTAACAGAACAGACAGTATTTATGTGTATCTGAAACACTGCGACAGCTCTAAAAAAATGAAACTCTTTCACTGAAGTATTGCTCAGACAAAGGGACAATAAGTATTGGGGGAATATTTTAGACAGTGCTAAAAAAACTAGCAAAAACAACTTAGAAAATAAGTCTCTACGAGCCTCCAGTTAAGGAAGTGACTCATCATACTCTACTGAATCTTCAAAGATGAAATGATGTTCGAGCGAGGCACGGCAAATGCGCATTTAACGTATTCTGGTGGAACCACGCACGTTCCGTTGGTACAAAAGAAGAGATTGAGAAAGAGGATGATCTAAATTGCACAGGAGCCTTTCCAGACCCTGAGTGTGTGCCCCAACAGGGAGTATGAAATATGCAGTTCTTTCAAGGATCCTACCAGGCTGAGTGGAAATTCAGTTTTAAATGATAGGGCTTGGGGGCTATAAAAACAGCTCCTAAACACAAGCCAACTTCTCCTCTGGCACTCAATCTAAGACAGGAGTCTATTCCAATACTGGAAGAAAAACCGGCTGTGTTGAACTCGTTAAGTCATATTGCCTTCCTGGGGTTTTTTGAGGGTAATTTTAGCTATACTCAAAAATCACCTGCAGGGATTGACTTTAGCACCTAACTCCCTTTAAAAAGCAACCCCGCTGTGGAGGAAATTCCTATTAAACACTGTATTTTTTCCAACTATTTTACTGAGCAACCATGGGAATATTACTAAATCCATCCAGGCCCTCCGTTTGATTTGTAAAATGAGGCCAGCAGAGTAAATGATCATTAATTTCCTATCTAACTCTAAAACCTCCATGCCTCTAAGTTTTAAAATAAACTTCAACAGATGGATCATCTATTTAATGATTCCAGATGATGAAAAATGCAGTACTTCACTAGCAGCATTGGATTTCCTTAAATAAATCATACCGTTTCCTTATATTTGAGTGAAATTTATGTAAAATGAGGAATTCTGGAGGTTCCATCAATAGCATCACAAAACACAAAGATGACAATGTTGCTGCTTATCTTAGCAGTATAACTCTAGTTAGACTTTACAACTAATAATAATTAATTTTTTAAAAGTAGTTTTATTGGTTTCATAGTGCTCCTCCATTCAGGCAAATGAATCACATGATGAACTAGCAAATTCTAAGTTACCTGACAGATGCTGACCTGTAACCTTGCTCAAATCAGCAGTTACACTGGGGCATGTGTATACACAGTTCACCTTGTTTATCTCCTTGAAATGGCTCAGGAATGACGGGGTTTGGCAGCTAAGTGAACAGAGGAAAAATGACTGTCACACAGCCCAACACTAAAAATTTAACCTCCTCCAGATGTTCGCTGAATTCTTAAGCCTTTCCTTTTTGCATGGAATGTCTTATCCTATCCAAAATATGCCACAGACTTACACTTAAAAAAATCTATTTGGATGCTTTAAGAAGGTATATAAATATTTAAAATCCTACTAGTTAACTTAATATAAATTCTCAGTTGGGAATTTCAAGTTTTTTTTTTAGATTAGCCTTACAGTAACATATTTGCTTCTAATATTATAGTTTAGTGCTATAATTATGGTCCCCAAAACAATCATACTTATTTTTGTAGAGTAAAAAGATAATCGATCATTCTTTGACCCATCGAAAATTTTATAACAGCATTTGTTTATAGATGTGTAATATTATGTTGTGAATATAAAGGTGATATATTTCAGAATGTCAAGAACGCTATAGATATTCTTCATGCCAAAAGACACACAACCTTCAGAAAAACACCCGTGACTGCTTAGAGCAGCAAACGCCTATTTTTGCAAACAAGGGACTAAGAAAGAACAAAAAAGAATGAGAGTATAAAGCACTAACCACACTGAATTCAGGGAATAAATTCATTTCCATTTAAACACATAGTGCTTTCCATATTGAAAATAGAACCATGGGTAAAGAAAGAGGAAGCAAAAGGCCAATATATTGTATAATAATTGAAAAAAAAACTGGAATGACAGTTCCTCAACTATGATCTCAAATACAGATATTTTAAAAATTCTTTCAGATGCCTGGTATATAATAAATTCCTAATATTGTTGAAGAAATAAATGAGTGAATGAATACCAAAACTGATCTGTTGAATAAAATCATTAGGAGAAAACGATATAATATGGAATAAATCTCCAATAGGAAAGTACTCACTATTCCGTCATAATTGCCCTAGCCAGAAACCTACTCTTTAATGAAATTAATTAATCCACATGAAGAATGCAGCACAGAGAGCTGGATGAGGTGCTCAGGATACAAAATGAACAGGACACAGTTAAGGAGTTAAGAGTGCACCCGAAGGGACAAACATGGAAAAAGACAAATTACAACACACTGTAATTGGCACTGAAACAGTGATATGAAAAAGTTCCTAAGGAAGCAGGAAAACAGACTGATTGCCTGGAACAGTTAGGGGGCACATCATGGAGTGGGTGACTTTTGAATCCTATCTAAAAGGATCCACAGAAGTCAGCCAGGCAGAAAAAGGAATAGGACAAGAGGTGCAATCTTCAAGTAAAACAGATGTAACCCCTTCATGAGAAAGACGTGACATGCATATGAAATTTTCACCTCCTAGAATGACTTTCTCTCATGTGAATACCAAAAATAAAAAAAGTCCTATTTGATGGTAAGTCTAAATATCACCTTCTTAGTGAAGCTCTTTCTATACATTACCTGTCCCTGAACCCATCTCAGGCTTTAAACCATTCCTTCTCCATGCTCTCATGGTCTCTGTAATATTCTGAACACACTGCATCATTCCTACCTATCTCACACCCCACCAAAATGTGAGCTGATTCATGTTTGTACCCCATTGCCTACTGGCAGACAAACAGCAGGCTCTCAACAAATGTTTCGGTGGTGTTGTGGTTACCACCTATGAAAAAACCACCCTGCATATACTTCACAAATGTCATCTTGTTTCATCTTCCCTGCAAATTTATGAGGTTGATACTATTCCCATTTTTACACAGGAGGCTGAGCCAGAACTTGAATCCAGATCCATCCCATATCCCCTCTCCAAAACCATCCTTTTTGCCACTCTACTACCCGATGCTGAGGTTAATGGATCCACTGGACTCTACCCAGTTCAAGCTCTGTATGTAATTAAGGCATTAGTGTGGGTCTTCCAATGATTTTATGATCTACAGTAAATTGAGAAAATGTGATCATTTGTTGCTTCATAAATTTTTATGTAGGAAAAGAAACATCAGGCTTCCTCAATGAGCATGCATACACTGGGAGTTTTGCAATTCATAATTTAAATTAAAAGAAAAAACACAAAATAGGACTTAGAGGAAGAATTCCTTAATGTCACCACTGAATCCAAGTTATGACACTCTGGTCCCTACCACTTAAATCAGACTGAAAACCTGAGATGCTCTCTATAGTTCCTCTGATGTCCATATGAAGTATACACAATTGTGAAGTTATTTACTCAAAAACTCAACAACAGTGTCAGCCTGACTGTGGGAAAACAACTGTCAGAAATTAACATAACGACTTTGATAGTTATCACAGCTCAACTGTAACTCAAAGACTGCCAGCATAAGACTGGTTTAAAATAAAGATAAAAATATATGGTGCAAAATGAAAGAGAGAACACGTGAGAGCCCACAATGGGGAAAACCTGCTGGAGAAAACAAAGAGAAGATTTCAGGTATACCTGATACCTCTCATCATTATCTACAATACCAAGGGAAAAAAATGAATATTCTTTGAGTTAGTATATCAACAAGAATTTGAAGTTGAGTTTTAAACTTCTCCTGCTTGTTTCCATTTATTTTAGAACACAACTTTTGTTGTGTGTGCATGTGTATTTTGCAGGAAAATCAAACCTCATGTACTCTAGTGTTGCTGATTCAGATAAGTCTCTTCTTTTACCCTTATTGTTTACTTATTCAATACATTGTTGTTTTAAGCCACTAAGTTTTCTCATGGCTTTTTATGCAGAATACAAAACTGGAATAATCCCTGTCTATAAAAAACCCACAACAATAACAATAATGACTAGTATAGGAAAAGGGGTTTAAAACAGGATGGAATTAAATGTTGTCAACAGTAAAAGAGAAGATGGAGAAGGAAGTGATTGTAATAAATATGTTCTAAGATCTTTGTACAGTTTGAGAGGTATTTAAAGATACTGATTCATTTTAACCTTTAACTGAAGTATGCATGACAAATATTTTAAGAATAATTGCTAACAGACTAGACCTAGGAAATTTAACTTTCAAACAAATAGACTGAATAGACGGTAGGGAGTAAAGAAAACTCATCATTTCAATGGAAGGCACAAAAGCACATCAAAAAAAAAAAAAAACTACAAAAAAGCATAAAATACAGAAAACAAGATAGGATGTGGAAATAAATCCAAATATATAAAAATATAAGAGCAAATGTTAAAGCACAAAATGCACCAACTTTAAAAGAGGGTCACTCAGATTGGATTAAAAATCATAAAGCCATAGATGATTTACAGCAGATATATCTGAAGCATGCCAAAGAACGGCTGAAAGGAAATCAGTGGGAAAAGATATATCGAGCAAAAACTAACCAAAAGAAAGTTGACACAGCAACCTGATAACAGACAAACAGACTTTAAGAGAGATATCAGGATAAAAAGATGGCATTATAAATGTATTTTCTTTATTGATGTACCCATTAGTCCTTAGAAAAGCACGAAAAGCCAATTATAACAAATATTATAAAAACAGTATGTGTGGTAAGCAATTATTTTGTGAGTTAGTAATGGGTTTTATCAGAATGAAGACTTTTTTTTGAGAGAGAGAGTAGGGTGGGGAGGGGAAAGAGAGAGGGGCTCCACACTCAGTGCAAAGCCCAACACAGGGCTCAGTCTCACGACCCTGAGATCATGACCCGAGCCGAAATCAAGAGTCAGACACTTAATCGACTGAGCCATTCAGGCGCCTGTGGAGTGACTAATTTCTAAACCTCATGCCAATGTTATCTTAATTCCATCAAAAAATATTTACAATCATTTCACATTTACTAATTATGGTACCTATATAAGCATCCTTCAAGGAAAAGTGACACAAATCACACAGGTACTGTCCTTGGTCCTGCTCTGGGTGTGTCTTCTCAGTCAGTATCCTGAACAGGTTGTAAAATGTATACGAAAGTATGACACTTTTTAATACCCAGCACCTATTCTTGCAGTGATCATGCAAGGATGTATTAGGCTTTGAAACAGACCAGAGGACCTGATACGTTAGCAAGATGCATCTACTATGGTAGAGACATCAACTGCTCCCTAAAGAGCCAACGGCTTCTCCCCATTTCCCAGTATCTAGGCAGTTAGGCAGATCATGGGACTAATGTTGAATGGAGTCTCTGAGAAGAAGTGAGATGTGTCACTTTGGGGCCAAAGCATTTAAGAGCTGATGTAGGAGTCTCCAGTACCCTCTTCCCTTGACACTTGCCCAGAGAGGCCTTCTGTTACAGATGGTGTAATGACACGATGGTGAGCCTTTAATAATCCGATATGGCAAAAATCAGGAGAATGGTCAGCCTGCATCTCTAAACAACAGTACAAAGCAAGCCCCCTGTCAATCCATGTTGGACACATAGTATTAGAAAGAAATAATCTTTTGTTCTGCTAAGTCACGGAGGATTCAGGGTTAGCTCATTTGTACAGCATAATCTGACTGAGGCTAATACAACTAGGTAACAAAAAGCAATTTAGAGTTAAGTTGTTCCAAAAACCATTTCATGTTCAAAGCCCTTATTCTCTAAAAGCATTTTCTAAAATTTAAAGACATGACCTGAAACAACTTTTCTTTGGCAGTAATCATGTAAAAATACCAAAAGAGCTTACAAACAGTCACTCTTCCCTATATTTTATAGCTATTCTGGAAACTAAATACTTAATACATAAATTCTTTGTTCCATTTGATTGAATTTGGGATTAAACTGCAGCTTTCCCATCACCTTGAAAAGCATATTGGTTCAGAACGTATATAATACTCAAAATACTGTATTATTTAGCATTGAAATTTGAAGTGCTTTATATAATTTATAGAACTCTGACTCAAAGGATTGGATTTTGGTTTTTATAAGCAGAAGCGGTCTGGTGTGTCACTTTAATCTGGACATCCCTTCTTGTGGATTCATCCAGTAGATAAGTTTGTGCTGCAGCTTCAGGCTACCAGGAAAATGATTTTATTATTATTTACAGTAGCCAAAATAATGATGATAGTTTGCAATCAGCACGACCTTAGAATAAGCCTAGGCACCTTCTCGAGAGCTTTATACACATTATCTTCTTTCTCGTGATACTGGTACTTTTTTTGTCTTTTTTTTTTTTTTTTACAGATGAGGAAACTGAGATTTAAAAAGATGACATAATTCAAAAAGGGCTTCTGTCATGAGCAGCACACGTAGGGCAGCTCTGCTGCTCTTCATGTGGAATCGACATCAAAAAGATGACATAATTCGCTTAAGCCAGTAAGTGTATTTGAATTTACTAGTCTGTCTGATTGCAGAACCTGTGCTCTTAACCACTGATAACCCCAGAATTTCTCAAAGTGTGCTATGAGTGATAATCTTGGTGGCACTGTCTACAAAAGTTATTTTTTTAACAGTTAATGTATGTTAGAATTACAATTGACACAGAACACCTTTCCCAAGCCTTACTGCTTAAAACAAAGTCAGGGTAGATAACTAGATTGTTTCTTCCCTCCTTCCTTTCTTTCTTCCTTTCTTTCTTTCTTTCAATCAGATGGTTTAAAGAAAAATATTAATAGTACAGGTGATAATCCCATACTGTAAAAATCAAGAAGGTGCTGAGTAAATAACTGAAGGTTGGAAAACACAGGACTATATTTTTCAACACAAGGGGGAGAAATGAAGACTAAGACATGAGACACTTTAGGCCCAGCCTTGGCTGCCTCCCACTGGCTGTAGAGCATCACCACGCTGGACCTTAATTCTTTATCTGTAAAACATCAATTTAAACTTTGGGATCTTAAAGCTCTGAAATACATAATCTCAATGCCTTGGTTAACTACTGTGATCCTACTTCTATTTTACCATCCAAATGCAAAGAAATATGAAAAACATCATACTACATGAGCCATAGTATTTTTTAAGATAGAGGCAAGTATGGTCGTTCTGCCATTCATCTTTGAAGATATAATCAACACGCAGACACTGAGAGGTATACTCAAAGGGCGATCCAGAGAAATGCTGGCAAACTATTTAATACTGGTCTATGGCAAGATAAGCTTGAGCCAGAGTATGAAACAGCTGCATCAATAAGCCCATTATTTAATTTAATTTTTTAATAGCAAGATTTTCTCAATGAAGAATGCAGGACATTGATTTACATCTTAGAGGAAGCTTCTCATCTAGTCATATCAATTGTAGGCCAGCACTTTGAGTAGCACTGGTGTACAGAACAGTATAGACGTCTAGTTTTCATAATGTGCATTTTCCTAGCTCTGTTCGGGTACTTGAAGTTGCCTGAAAATGAGAAATGGCAGAGTAAGCCTTTTGAAGTGTTTTTCTTTTGAATAGCCAGAAAGCAAAGCACAAGACCAAAGGTTAAGGGGAATTAGATAGCGAGCCTGAAACAAATAGAATATACTCTGCCGACTCTTTAAACAGTGACCATTTGGTTTTTCATGGAAAGCTGTGTTGCGTACCCTAAGTGCTTTTGCACAGTTAAGCATTTGGCTCCTTTTATTTAGACAGCTTAGAAGGAAGCAATGAGTAGCAGTGTTACTCTTGTCAGGGGTCACTTCTCATTACGGAGACCAACAATAAGTTATAAATCTAGTGATTTTTGAAAACCATTTGCAAGGCATTAATTGCTGTAATTTGGAGATTCAGAGCTATAGCTACATTGCAATCATCTCTGGAAATCTCAGGGTGTATCTGAGACTTTCTGGAGAGAGAAAATATAATTATCACCTGTTTTAAGAATTATGTTCACCCCCAAATTTACCCCAAATGGCACTTTGATATTTTCAATTTTTTTTCCTTTGTATTCCCAATAGGATGTATATACTGCTTAAAATGCCTGGAGAACAATTTATTTTTCTGATCCAGGAGTATATATTTTCTCTCCAGATTAGCTAAAAGTCACCTGGACTGACTTGTACAATGCAAAACCTTATTAACAATTAGCCAAACACAAGCAAAACTCACACTTCTTGAGAGTAAGAAAATGTAAGCCAAGAGAAACACAATCAAAGTGCAGAGTGTGCCAATAAGCCACACCTCACTGGCCAGACGTTCCACCCAAATCCTTTTCCTTTGGGATTTATGTCTACAGAGACCATCTCTCTGTTCCACAAATAAAACTAGGCGTTGCTAGGAAACAGTCCGGCTTCTCAGGACTCGACTGAAGGGGGGCAGCTACTCCCTACCAGGAGGGACACGAGTTTGAGGCCGCACCTGACATGTATGCTACTCTTGGGAAACCTGGATTCTCAGCGCACCTGTGTCACAGACCCCAGGAGAGAATGTATTTCTATTTAGCCACAACAGCCTTAAATTGGTGACATAATTTGTGCCCCGAAATTCTTTTCTCCATCCTGGCCTTGCATTTCCTCTTTTCTTTCGGGTTTCTCCAAATGTATCACCTCGCCACCTTCATGTAATAGTGCCCCAGAACAGTTTGGTATATATTCGCGTTACTTCCTTACTCATTCCGTAGATGCTTCCTGTCATATGATGGGTCCTACTAAACTTTTGAAAATTTCCACATGGCTTGGAGTTACTGTTTTCAAAATTTTTGTATCAGATTTTTGTTACTTTAAAAAACAAAAATAAAAACAATGACCTAGTGGTTTTTCAGTCTGTTAAAGCAGCCCCAGGCACATTCCCTGAAGTAGTAACCACTGGAGTAGCCCACACTCTCTGTCCTGCCTTCACAAGCAGTTCGTGTCCCTCCTTTTCCCTTCGGCATCTTTACACCACCTAGCAGCTCAGTCAGGGTTAACTGCAGATACAAGAGAGCTTCACAGTGAGGACTTAAGCAAAGAGGGGAAGATTTTTTCCACATATGGCAAGAACTTTGGAGTGCCAGTCCAAGCTCATTCTGACTTTCTGCTCTGTCATTCATAGCTTTTAATCTCGATTGATGTCTTACGGTTGCTCCATGGACGCAACAGTTCAAGATATCACATCTTGTCACCACAGCCCCAGGTACAAGAGAAAAGGAAATTTAATGACTCTACAGGAGACTCTGGCTTTTCACTGGAAAAGGAAGTTCCCCCAAAGTCTTTCCCTTACATCTCCCCGGCCAGAGCTGGCTCACAGCCCACTCCTAGACTACTCACTCATTGGATTACCATGTAAATTTAGAACTTTCCTGACTCTGGGGAGGGCCTACGTGCCCTGAGATGAATGGCTTGCTGCTGAGCCCTGACCCTGTAAGGAAGAAGGATCAGGAAACAGCTCTCTGTGAAAACCCACAAAGCTGCCACCTACCCCTCTCCACATGGGAGGGCAAAGTCCCCACAGAAGTGAGGCTGCCTCCAGCCTAGAGGCCAGAATAGCCCACCTTAGCCCCAGGAGCAATGGCTATCTCTATCTAAAGCCAGGTCTCTGTTCACTCATTCTGAGGTCCCAGATCAGCCAGGCTTCCTCTGAAACATAGCTGTGGCCCTTCAACCATAGAAATGAGCCAGACTTAATGTCTTAGATGCTGAGACCTGTGCCTCTCAGACTCCTTTGCTGCAGAAGAACTGTTGGAACCAACAACATGCCCTAGAACCCCAAGTACATGGTATTTTCACCTGCAGATGCTAGTCTCTGTGTTCATCCCAGTCCCTTGAGAGGTCTGAGGGCTCCAGTTCTCTCTGCCCTGCCAGGGATCTAAAACTATTAGAAAATACACTAAGAAGAACTAACAAACCCATGGAACTTAAGCCACCATTTATTATTCATTCAGAGTTCTCTGGAAATGGTGAGATGGGAAAATTAAGTGAAATCTCTCACTGCCTACGGGAAATCAAAAGCATGGAAGAAACTTCTGCTTCAGGGCCTAGGGCAGTGATTAGTTCCAGACTAGCCTTCCTGATGGAAACAACTGTAAAACTGGGAGGCAGTGGTTTTCAGACATTGCACGACAGGTGGCTTAAGATGAAAACCCCAGAGGGAAGAGAAACTGATGAGGTGACTCTATGACCACCCAGATCTCAGCCAGGGGACAACTTCCTGAGTCCATGGAAGTTCTGACAGGCTGAGGATGCAGAGATCAGAGTATGGATCAATAGGCAGGGCATGGGGAAGGAAAGAACTATGGAGGGGTGAAGGTCAGAAGTGCATTGGGATACCCACAAGCCCTAGGCTAATGTCTGGACTGCGCATGTGCAGAGAAACACTACCAAGGCTTTGTAGAGAGTAGCTGCTAACGGGGCTGAGAGTGCGCTGAAGTTCCTAGAGGTCCAGCAGTGCTAGAGAACACTGGAGTTATGACCCAGCCAGAGAAAAGACACGTGGTCGACATTCCAGGCATCCGCTCAGACATCAGAAATGCCACTACTTAGAAAGAAGTACAAAGGCCAACAAGGCTTACCATAGATCTAGCCTAACAAAGCCCTAAACCAAGCCCTAACAAAATCCATAGGGGAGACCAAACTTGGAGGCTGAATCCCATCAAGTTAGAAGTGCTGGGGAACCACTTTGGGCTTTCCACAGATCCATCCTCACAAAGGGGAAAATTATACCTAGCAAGTTCAAAAAAATAAATCTGCCTACTAGGATAAAAATTAACATTAAAATAAAAATTGTTCTACAGAACTCGGGATTTCTACAACTTAGAATTCTCAATAGCCAGTGTAAAATCAAGAACTGCTGGATATGTAAAGAAACAGGAAAATGGGATCCATGGTCAACAGATAAACAGATAATAGAAACTGCCCAGATACTGGATTTTGCAGAGAACTTAAAGCAGATACATTCGATTCAATTCAAATAACTGAATGAAAATATGGTCTGAGTGAGTTAACATACAGGGAATCTCATGAGAAAAATAAAATATACAAAAAGAAAAAGAAATGAAAACTCTACAAATGTAAAGTCAAATAACTGAAATTTTAAAATCCATTGGATGCGACTGACAACAGAATGAAGATGAAAATATTAAAAGTTAGTAAACTTGAAGATAGGTAAATATTTTTAAAAAATCTTATTAAAATGAAAAGAAAACAGTTTGGTGAAATCTAAAAAGTTGAAGTTACATAAAACCAAAAGAATCACTTCCAAAGTCCCATCAAAATTGTAAGACTTTTTTGTGAATATAATAGATATCAGAAATAAAAATACAATTTTTAAATCCTACCTTCCCCATCTTGAATATATATTTAAACACACCTGGGTAAAAATTGTCATAAGAGGAAACAGAAAAATAAAAATTCTTGAAATTTTTTTTGCCATTTTAGATTTCTTGTTATCCAGCATGATTAATAGAGTTACATTAGTAAATACCAATCAATTTTAGTCAACATAAAATTCTTTGTTGCTGTGAAACATAAATTTTAGTGGGTTGAACATTTTGATAAACTGTCAGCAAGGATGTTATTTTGCCTTAAATCATAGTTTGTCAAGGGTGGTGCTAACAGATATCTGTGGGAGGTGGTCCTGTGCATTGCGGGATGTCCAGCGGCATCCCTGGTCTCCCATTCCCTACCCCACTGTGTCAACCAAAAATGTCTCCAGACATTACAAATGGCCTGGAGGGGGTAAAATCGCCCCTGAATGAGAAGCACTGCCATAAACAAATAGGTCTTTTTTCCCCCTAGTTCACTCCAAAAAAACAAACAACAAAGATGCCTGGTTTATAATTTACAGTGAAAGCAAACATGTCTTTCTATTAAAATACTTGATGTTAAATTTTGAAAGGAATTCCCTTCACTGAGTGAAAAATTTCCCCAACTTTGGGGAATGTTAGATTTTTATTATCAGGTTTAATTTAGATTTTCTTTAAGCCTGGTTGGTAGGGTTTGGATTTTTGCTTTCAATAAAGCAAATTTTATATTTTCTGGCATGTGCCATTCATCATTCGCTCACCTATGCATAACAAGTGCAAATTAGCTAAACACAGCTGGGACATTTCTATTAAAACAAATAGCAACTTATTCCTAAGTCATTTGTTAGGAAAATATGACACTTTCTTTACCTAACTGATCAAGGACACATCAGGAATTTTGAAATAAAAAGATACCATAGACTGCATGTTCTTCAAGAAATTCAATCTTTAGAAACTAAAGAACAGTGCAGCTCTCTCAGGTCCCCTCCCTCTTTGGGAGCTTTGTACTATCACTTTATTATTGCTCAATAAACTTTGCTTTGCTGGAAAAAAAAAAAAAGAAAGTACAGAACATTTTTTCACATCAGTTATCTAAATTGAGACATCTTTTTCATCAGTTTAAAAATATTAGTAAAAGTTAATACCCAATTCTTCCCGAAATGGGACTACTGATTAAGGGCAATGTGAAGCTTTAAAAAGAAAATATTATAAAATCTGCAGGTTCTGGCATTTAATCAGGGTAGAAATATAACCACAAAATTCATATCAGCAAAGGTATTTATTATTGTTGATTCTTTCCCTTCTAAAGAAGAAGGAAAAAAAAGTCCCAGAATCTTGCTGGGTTTATTTGTGTGTGTGGTCCCCCCACCCCCTGACCCCCGCCAAGGAAAAAATACACAATAGTGTCATATCAGAGTAAAAATGTATGCTCTAAGTCACATGCAAGTCCATTTCATGTCACTCACCTATATGATAAAGTCCAATCCAATCACTGGGGTCCACCTCCTCTTTAATATCCCAGAAGATAATGAGGTTCTGGGCTTGCCCCAGCGTGTACTCGTACATGCTCGCAGTCAAGCTGGAGCGGCTCTCGGAAGTCACCAGGTCTGTGTCGCTGTTCGCCCTCTGTAGGGTCATGTTCTCCGGCATGGAGCTCTGGGAAGCCAGGCTCTGGAGGTTCTCTGGGCTCAGTGTGTACCGCATCTGGGGATTTCGACGCCGCACAAAAAGCAGGTGCTCCCGGGCTGAGCTAGCCATCCCGTCTACCTCTTGGAGGTTAGCTTCCTACAAAGCTGCAAGAGACATAACAAGCACGAATCATTAGCGTTACAATGCAAGGAATTAGGTTTAAGCTTCCCAGACATAAAGCCCTAAAGAGTGTTTATTAAAGCCCCACCATGCAATAATCTTCTGCTGTCAAAATAAAACCTATTACTCTACTGTCAACGGATGATGTCAGAAACAGCTCCTGAGAAACAGACTGAGGTCACATGAAGGCAAAGGCCATTGCACACCTGTCGCCCTTGATTTCACTGGGCACAGCTCCTCCTGGCAATTAAGGAGAAGGGGATTTCGCTACTAGCCCTTTTAGGTCTATCCTTTCCCAGACACCCCACCTACAGAAATGGTCCTCGTTTCTTTCACCTCGCCCCCCGACATGTATTTGTTTCCTGTTGAAATTAAATTTTAAAATAGCAAGACAAAAAATTTTGACACAGTTGAAATATACAGTTAAGCACAGGTTAACTTGCTCAATTTCCTTCTCACAGGAATGTAACCCATTAGAGTCTTTTTCAGAAACCTGCTCAAATGTCACCTCCTCTCTTAAATACAGTGGCCATTGTCTTTAAAACTGCAACACCCCAGTCTTCCCCCTCCCGTCCCTCTCCCTGTGTTTTTCTCTAATAGCAATTATTATGATCTGATGTGCCACACAGTACCACGTACTTATTTATTTGGTTACTGCGTACTTCTCCCAACAAGAATGTAAGCTTGGGGAAAGGACAGTCTCCTCAATAAAGGGTGCGGGGAAAACTGGACAGCCACATGCAAAAGAAGGAAACTGGACCCTTATCTTATACAATACAAAAAACCCCAAATTCAAAATGGATGGAAGATTTGAACATAAACCCTGAAGCCATAAAACTCCTAGAAGAAAACACAGGCAGTAAGCATCTTGACATCAATCTTGGCAATAATTTTTTGATCTGACACCAAAAGCAAAGGCAACAGAAGCAAAAATAAACAAGTGGGACTACATCACACTAAAACACCTCTGAACAGCAAAAGAAGCCATCAACCTTGACGCTCTCCTGTCTCTATAAAGCAGGAAGAGTGCCCCAGCAGTGCTGTGTATAGCGAGGGAGGAGATGAAGTGGAGAAAGGATGGAGGTTAGCCGTGTATCTCTTTAACAAACACTCAACACAGCACTTACTCTTTTAAGTGATTTACAAATATATATAGGTTATTTGGAAGACTTGTGTTTATAAATCAATAGCTGCACATGCTTAAACTTTACCCTGTCTCAATATGTTCATCTATTAAATGGAGGTGACTTTACGGTACCATGCAAGATTGTTGTAAGGATTAGAAAAGTCATAAGTGAAAGTATTCAGTAAAAAGCAATTACTGTTACTTTAGTAATAATGTAATTACTGAATTAATTAATGCACTATTTAGTTTGGGTAGCTCCAAGGACTGGAAGACAGTTAACAGAAGTCAAACGCTGCAGGCTACCTTTACACATGAAAAATCACTGTGAGTTCTGCCTCGTGCTAGATGAGCCTGCAATGGGGAAAGAAGGAGAAAGCAGTCCCTCCTTCCCCTGCCTCCCTATTCGACATGGCTTCTGGCTCCCAGAAGCCAGAAATCAGCTACGTGAGGAAACACAGCCCTTTGAGTTAAAGCTTCAGAACTCAACCACGTCTCTTAAATAATTGTTTCTACATTTAAAAAATTAATTCCAATCTCCAAACAATCCACGTGGGAAAGAATTTTTAAAGCTGAGCACCTACAAGCCGGTGACTGCACACAGTGAAGGGCGAGATTAGAGAGAGAAGAAATTAGAAGAACCTCGGGCACAGAATATGAAGCAAGGCAGGTGAACCCTCACTAAGAGTGATGAGCAGGGAGCCATTCCAGGGTCTCGAGCAGAAGAGTCAACATATGAAATATAGTTATGAGAATTAGAGAGCCTCCGAAGGGCTAGGAGGGAAACAGCAGTGGGGAAACCAGTTAGAAGCAGGTTAGTTAAGATATCCGGCATTGAGTGCTGAGAAATGGATTTTAGTAACACAGAAGGGAAATATATCAATTGGGAATATTTCAAAGAAAGAACCCAAAGACTTGGCAACAGAATGAATACAGGGGATAAAAGTGGGGGAAAATTAGGACTAAAGTCTAGATTTTCAGTCTAAGTGACAACAGAGTCCCAGAAACATTGACAGGGCTGAGAAAATCAATACCATCTTGGGTGGGTTTGAAGTAAATGCAATATATCCAAGTAGCTATGTCCCAAGGACTCTTGTGAGGGTGGGCCGAGTTTCTGGTTATTATGAGGCCAGGGGTAAAACAAATATTCAAATGCAAGTTTCTGCTTAATAATAGCCTTATTATTTGTTAAATAGAATCAACTATGCCAATTCATCTCAAAAAGTCTTATTAGTTTGGGGTTTAAAAGCCTCATTAAGGGGGCGCCTGGGTGGCTCAGTTGGTGAAGCATTCAACTCTTGGTTTCAGCTCAGGTCCTGATCTCAGGGTTGTGAGATCAAGACCTGTGTCTGGCTCCATGCTCCCGTGGAGCCTGCTTAAGATTCTCTCTCCCTCTGACCCTCTAATCCCCTCCTGCTCGTACTCCCTCCCTCTCTCTCTCTCTCTCAAAAAAATTAAATTAAATTGAATTAAATTTTAAAGAGCCTCATTCAGATATTTTACTCTACATAACTTAGATCAATGTAAAAGAAAGAAAATTAGAATGCTTAGATTATAATGAGGGACAAGAGTCAAAGCCTGTATTGGAAAACTTCATTTTTCCCCTATAGGAAAAGTAATGTATGTTTCAGAGTTCATGTTTCCATGGAAAATAAGATCAAACATTTTGCAAAAATTAATTCTCAAAGTTGCATGAAAATGAAAAAAAATCAAACCACTCTAAATGTCATAGATAAAATTTTACTTTATAATTTTACTTTATTCAATGCAATATTCTCACATGGGAAAATTAGCTACTGAAATGACAGAGAATGGCTGCTTTACATTTTCTCCTACTGAAATCTAAGAATTCTTCATTTGCTTCTTGGTTTCATACCTCTGTCTTATGCAATAAGAAAGACAAATTGTTCTTCAGAAAATTATCCATGCTCTTCTGAAAAGCTTTAGAAAGTAAAGCTGATGGTAAGGGAAACTGATTAGTACCCACCATATTTATTAAACAGAAAGCTGGTCCTTTCAAGCTCCTTAGACAATCCCTCCCATGAGGAGCCTCTGCAGCAGCTCTATGTCCCATTCCCAAAGGACACAAGGTAACCTAATGCAGCACTCCTTAAAACCCCTCCCCCTTCTATTTATGATTGGGTCTGCATCGTGCTGCTCTCTCAGATAACCGACATCTGCTTAAACAACAGCTAAAAACAAAATCACTTTTCTTCCAGAGGTCAAGAGAGATGCAATTACCAAGCAAACTGCAAAACACCTTAGTATACAACTTCATTTCCAAAAGGAGCAGATTTTGTGTAGAAGATACAGACAGTAGCAGATGACAGATACAGTAAGCAAGTGTTTTTATTTAAAATATTTTTGCTCAAGAATCTGGGGGTGAACGTCAATTTACTAAATCTCACCTGAAGGGCAAGTACTGACAACATTCCTTGTCAAAAGATTTTTACAAACTAGAAATACACCCTAGGATTTTAACTTCTTAGACTGGACACTGATACATAAAACCAATAATAATAACAAAAATCCTTGTTTAACCTTTCAAATTCCAAAAAAATACCACACAAACACACACACACACACAAACACACACACATGCACGTACACACACCTGCTCAACCATACTATGCTTCAAACTCCATGTGTGCTTTACTACATAAATGAGGAAAACAAGGGGGGAAAAAAAGCTATGTCAAGAGACACGAAGGAAAACATAATTAGCCTGCAATAAGCAGAGATGTGAGAAATCTAGGAAGAGAAATCCGCGACCCATCAGACCCGCAAGGCTAGTTGACATATGAGATGAAGAAAGCTATCACCGAATTCTCAACTGAAGGTGCCTCCCCAGTAGATTTCCATCATATCTGCTGCTACGAGAAAGCAGTCATAGTAATTACTCAGTGTTTATCATATATAATCATAACCCCAATGTTCAGCTTCCTCAGCAAAAATGTTCTAGTAAATTGATTAATACCAGGAAATCCCTGCTCTATGAATTGCCAGTAAATGCTCCCAGGACACTGGGGCATTTTACGGAGAGCCCAAGGTGACTGAACCTTCCACTCACTTCCTCTTCTCAGGTGGAGAAGTATCAGAAAATGCAAGTTTCCCTCCAGCCTGCTGCTCTTTAGGAAAAGCCTCTTCCTCTTGTAATTTTATCCAATAATATGTTAGGATCCACAACACAAAAACAGCCCATTTGTCAGTTTGGAAAAGGAATGTACACAAATGGGGAGAAATAATTTTAAGTTCCAAAAGTTTTTCATTTTAAAGACTGAGTCCAACAGTGCTTGCAAGATGTTGTTTTGGCCTTAAATCACTAAATATACACTAGATAAATAAATAAGAGAAAATAATTCAGATTTGGCTTCATTCTTTTTAGTTCTTTAAATTCTTTTTAGTTCTTTAAATTATTAAACTTCTCTTTGCAGGTGTGAATGGATAATTCCCAAAAGAAAAAAGTTAACTAATTAATACTATATATCAAAAAACACATTTTTTAAAAATGAGATATAATTTTTTATACATTAAAATGTCAACTCTGAAAAATAACAGTACTCAGAAGTGAAGGTGCAGCGAGACACACACTCGTAGGCTGCTGAGAGAGAAGTTTCACACAGCTTGCCAGCGCCCTGGGAGAGAAAAGGCATCCAGACCAAAACTGAAGGCAGTTTCCTCAAAAAAAAGGAAGTGGTTATTAGAAGAAGAGGACATGAATGTTGGACAAAAATAAAGGAAAAAGAAAAAAAAAACTAACAAAATATCAGCACCCAAATGACAAACCCTTATATATGTAATGAGAGAAGAAAACAGAATAGGATCCCATGTATGGGAGGAACAAAGGCAATAATGTTACTCATTTACCTCAAAAGTTGAAGATAGATTATAATGAGTCCCTTACTGGAATGATATTCATTGGCTCATTGGCATAGATATCGATTTAAAACACTCATCTATATTTTTAAAATGCTATTACATTAAGAAGAGTAAAACTTCAAGAATCATTTTTAAACATTATACCAGATTAGAAAAACGGGAACCAAAGCTTCATGTATTTTCAAGACCTTTTTAAAATTCCAAACTGTTTTTCAGTAAATACACATGAAATTCCATGGTCTACCCAACTATTTCTTAAAAAAAGAAAAACTCTTTCTTAACATATATTGCATTATTTGTTTCAGAGGTACAGATCTGAGATTCAAAAGAAGAAGAATGTAGCAGGAGGGAAAGAATGAAGGGGGGGAAATCGGAGGGGGAGAAGAACCATGAGAGACGATGGACTCTGAAAAACAAACTGAGGGTTCTAGAGGGGAGGGGGGTGGGAGGATGGGTTAGCCTGGTGATGGGTATTGAGGAGGGCACGTTCTGCATGGAGCACTGGGTGTTATGCACAAACAATGAATCATGGAACACTATATCTAAAACTAATGATGTAATGTACGGGGATTAACATAACAATAAAAAAAATTAAAAAAAAAAAAAAAAAAAACTCTTTGCTTTTATTTCAAGCACTGTTTGTGGTTTGCTTCTCTGTTGACAAATATCAATGGTTTGTATGGGGGAGTGGAATCAATTCATTTCAAAGTCATCTCTTTTGGGTTGGGTTTTTTTTTTTTAAGATTTATTTATTTATTTATTTGCCAGAGAGAGAGAGAGAGAGCAAGACTACAAGCAGGGGGAGTGGCAGAGGGAGAAGCAGGCTCCCTGCCAAGCAAGGAGCCCGATGTGGGGCAGGACCCTGGGATCATGACCTGAGCCGAAGGCAGACGCTTAACCAACTGAGCAACTCAGGCATCCCTAAAGTCATCTCTTTTGAAAGATATTAAATTTTTACTCCCTGAACATCCCTAGGGCAAAAGATGTCTTTTTTTTCTTCTGCATGGAACACATCCCAAAATATCATCTTTAGCTACTAAAGCTGCAAATAATTACCAACTGTTGGTAAATGGAATTCAGATATGAAAAATTCTACATTACTTTGTGGTGGTTGGAATACATTTGCATGGGAAAGTGTTCCCTGCAATGCAAACCACAAAACATAAGCTCCTAGTTACTGATTGTCAAAAGCTGCTAGAAAAGACAACCAACTGTATTGCAATACAATTGTGTATTCCATAAAACACCCAGATGTCATAACCATAAACATGAGTAATAATAGCTGCATGTACTCTGTACCCCACAGAACACATTTTTTAAGGCTTTATGCTTCTCTCCATTCCCAGTGCCACAGCAAGCCTAAGCCAAGTTCATGTCAGATCCTATCTAGATGGTCACTTCTCAGCGGGCCTCTGTGACTCCGGTGTTTTCTCCCAATCCATCTGCTCTCTCCCTGCAGAATTTCCTCAGTGACAGCACTCCTACTCAAGTACGTAACATACTTAAAGGGCCAGGAGGAAAGCAAACAAAGGCACACGGGTGCAACCAAGTCTAGGCAGGGTGAGCAGGGCAGGCCTCTCACAGGTAGTGACATTTAAGCTGATAAAGCTGAAACCTGAAGTTAGGCCTTTGCAAAGTCCAGGTGACAGGTGAGAAAGGCATGAAATTGAGCAGTGGCTCTGAGGGTCAGGGTGGAGAAGGGAGGGTGGGTTTTTGCAGGGATTTCTTTACACTTCCTGAAAGAAAACATTAAAACGTTCCCTCCGGGACTTACTCCATGCAAGGTCATCTATTCTGCTACGCATGAAATTGCTTAACATGCTCAGCACCGTCCACACCATTCTCTCCACCTGCAGCACCTTCTCCACCTTCTCTGTAGAAGGCAACACTCCTACTACTGAATCCCAGGGGCCTTTTTATATCATTCGTATTCCCTACACTTCACAACGCCTCAGAGTCTAATGACGAAGATTCATGTTTTCCCTTGTCAGACTATAAACTCTCTGAGGGCAATTACTCTTTCTCTTGCACATTATATCCTCCTCAAAATAGTAAGTGTTCAGGAAATATTTTTCTTAAATAAGTGAATGGATGGAGTTCACCGCCACTAATGAGAAAAGAAGAATCTGAAAGGACCAAATCAACAATAGGAGCACATACTGACTTTTCTTTAGAATGCAGCCAGCCATTCAAAAAGGATTTATTAAGTAAAGGGCCTACTTTATGCTGAAATGTATGAGGTAAGGTCGTTGCTATAGTATGGAAAGAAATAAAACCCAACCTACTTGAAGGAAATCGAGAGCAAACTGCCTTCTATAAGGTGTTGTAAGTGCAGAAGTCAGTAGGAATTCACTGCAGAGAATGATCAGCAGGGACTGGAGTGTTTAAAAGAAGCCTAATGAGAAAAATTGAGCTGGACTTTGAAAGATAGGAAGAGGCCATGGAAATACGGCATGAATTCTAAGCCAAAGAAAGAATCCAATTTTAAAAAGGGAAGACAGGAATTAGCTTTCAATGGCTTCACTCTGATCCAAACCATTATCATCTGTCCTCTGAATGAATAATCACCTCCTTCGCTGCTCCTATCCTTGATTTCCTGCTGTCTATTCTCAAAACAGCAGGCAGAATGATTTTTTTCAAATGTAAGTCAGACCACTTGCTCTTTACCCAAAACCCTCTAAGGGCCCCCATTTCACTTATGAGACTGACGCGCTACCTACCGCGCTAACGAGGCACCTCCCATTTCACTTAGAATAAAAGCCAAAACCCATATAATGGTCTACAAGGCCCACATGATCTGGTCCCTGGTCCTCTCTGACTTCGTCTACCACTATGGCCACCCATGCTCATGCTATCCCAGTCCCACTGCAGCTCCTACAAGGCATCAGCCATACCCTACCACAGGGTCTTTGCATCTGCTGTTTCCGTTGCCACAGAAGCTCTTCTCTTCAATATCCACATGGCTCACCTTGCTACCCCTTCACATATTTACCCTCTCAATAGGACCCTTCCTGACCACTCTATTAAAATTTCAACTGCCTCAACACTACCCTTTCCCTGCTTTATTTTTCCTCCATAGCACTTTCACATTCTAGTATCCAGTATAAGTTATTAGTGTCTCTCTAGTGTCTAGTGTCTCTCCCCACTAGAATGCATGCTTCACGAAAAGCTGGAAATGACAGACAGACGTCACCTCTAAGTAGGCAAATGAACTTAGATGGTTTTTTAGGAGAGTACCAAGAACAAGGCCCATTCAACTAAATGATCAATTGTTGTTTTTAACTTTACAGGTGATTTGCAACCACAGTAAGATTTCTAACTGATGCAATTTCACTGGCACCATGCAAGGTTGTGGGTGAAAGCTGCAAACATACGGGTTACCTTTCAAAGTTTGAGATTACCAACTGATGTTTACCATTATTACTGAGCTTAACAAAAGGCACCTTTGAACAGAAAAGGGGAAAAGGGATGGAATCAAACAATAAGTAATAATCATGTTAGAGAGGGGAGTCACATGTAAGTCATAAACACAGTCTGCTAAACTGACTTGATTGTCCATACAAGCAACCTCCAATATCTACTATGTGTGAGGCACTGTTCTAGCTCCAAGGAACCACAGATGAAACACACTCCATTCTCAAGGAACTTAAGAGTCTCAAGACTAGAAAAAGAATGGGGTGCCCAGGTGGCTCAGTCGGTTAAGCATCTGACTCTTGGTTTCAGCTCAGGTCATGATCTCAGGTTCATGAGATAGAGTCCCACACTGGGCTCCCTGTTCAGAAGGGAGTCTGCTTCTGTGCCCCTCCCCCTGCTCACATTCTCTCTCTCTCTCTCTCCCATAAATAAATAAATCTTTTTTTAAAAGACTAGAAAAAGAATGAATTTAAAATAATAATTGGGGGCTCTGTCTCTGTCAAATAAATAAATAAAATCTTAAAAAAAAAAATAATAATAATAATAATTGGGGGGGACGCCTGGGTGGCTCAGTCGGTTAAGCGTCTGCCTTCGGCTCAGGTCATGATCCCAGGGTCCTGGGATCGAGTCCTGCATCGGGCTCCCTGCTCCGTGGGGAGCCTGCTTCTCCCTCTGCCTCTGCCTCTCTCTCTCTCTCTGTCTCTCATGAATAAATAAATAAAATCTTTTAAAAAAAATAAAATAAAATAATAATTGGGGCACCTGGGTGGCTCAGTCGGTGAAACATCTGCCTTCAGCTCAGGTCATGATCCCAGGGTCCTGGGATTGAGTCCCACATCGGGCTCCCTGCTCAGCACGGAGCCTGCTTCTCCCTCTCCCTCTGCCCCTCCCCCTGCTTGTGCTCTCTTGCTCTCTCTCTATCAAATAAATAAAATCTTTAAAAAAATAAAATAAAATAATAATTAATAAATCACCCAATTTCTAAGATTCCCAGGGGTTTGGAGAATCATCTGGAGGAACCAAAAAATTAAATGAACATCAATGTGCAGCATGTGGATAAGGAAACAGTTCTGTTCAGTATCATGATCCTGATTATTGACACCAAGCTTAATCTCAATTTAAGTATTAGGATAAGAAATGTTTGAAATCTTTCCCAAAAGAACTACCTGTATTTTCACAGTACTATCATTTTCAAATCCTTTTGACAAAAAAGAGATCTTTTTTACCTAGGTATTCATTATCCAGCTCCACTCTATTAAGAAGCTGAGGAAGAAAGCAAAACATATCACAAAACAATGAACTGCAGACTTTAAGTTAATCCCCATTCAACCACTTCTTCCTTGCAATGACGGAGTTGATCCCTGCCAGTCACATCTGTCAGTCATTCACTGAACCTCAGATGTTCCAAGAATAAACTGATTGAGAAGAGAAACTGCATGAACTGGTAAAACATTCAGGAATTCATAAAAGTCAATGAAAGAGATTTTGAATAACTTCTTGAATCACATGCGAAACCACTGATGAATAAGGGCCTGGTAGAGTTAGAATAGTTGACAAGCGAAGGAGGAAGAAAATTAGAAGCAATTTGAATGTCACAGGATTAAACACAGGCTGTGGGAAGGTTGACAGAGCCCTGGCACAGTTTTCGTAATAAGACTTTCACGCTTGTGGTAAGAAAGACAAATATTACATGGTGCTATTATACAATTCTCTTGAAAAAATTAACTCCTCTCAACTCTTTAAAAATTTCAACACCTTCATTTGTTCTTTTTTCCTTCTAATAATTAGGCCATATTTGCGATTATAATCTAAATTTTGTTATATGTAAGATAAACTGATACCCATAATTTGAACTTTTCCTTGTCCACGTCAAACCCCTTTTCCCCCTATTTACTATAAAACTTGGCTTCCCATTGTGAACAGATTCACTTTAAAAGGACTGCTTTTCTGGTATCTCCTGTCTACCCTCTGCCCCCACCCTCACCCTCATGTTATCTCCACAGCTACCCCATGATGGACCGATTGATTCTAGATTTGATTTCCAGATGAGAGCACCAAGTGACTGGGTGACACAGCCGAGATCCACACTTAGGTCCTTAAAGCCTGCTTCTCTGCCCATATACCACAGCATCCTGTGGTTTCTATACCTGAGCCATATTATGTGATACCTAGGGTTACCCACAAAATTGGGGGGTGGGGAAATCATCTATGTACAGGGTTTAAAGTCAATGCCCTAAATGCAGGTGCCAAGTAGCCTCCCACTGCCAAAGTAGAGCTCCTGAGTTACCTGAATTGCCTTGCTTTCTCCCCAGTCTTCCGGTTCTCATTTTTGGCCCACCTACTATAAGCTTTGCAGGCACAGAAAGTCATTACTTACTTGTTATGAGCCACAGATTAATTATAAGTCAACTTTATAAGCCCATAATGTTGTTGAGAAGCAGGACTCTCCCTCCCTTAAGGCAGTCTCCATGGGCTCTGACAACTCTGTAATGTGCAGGGGTAACAGAGGTCCAAGAGAGCAGCTTTGCCCGGGGGAGCCCTTCCAGAGTAGAACTCAGGGAAAGTCCCATCCTTTGCCTTTCTCTTCTCACCCATCCATTTTTTTAAAGGACAATGAGTACATATTTAGGGGGTTCCTTGCCCAAGCATGTGAATGATTGTATTCAGAAATCCTAAAGATAAACTGAAAAATGAAGCTCTGCCTCCCACATCAACTCCCATATCAACACTCAATTCCATGGCATTGGAGGTGCACTAAAGGCAGTGTTAGTCTGAAGATAAAGAAGGAGGAAATTAGGGGCGCCTGGGTGGCTCAGTCGTTAAGCGTCTGCCTTCAGTTCAGGTCGTGATCCCAGGGTCCTGGGATGGAGCCCAGCATCCGGCTCCCTGCTCAGCGGAAAGCCTGCTTCTCCCTCTCCCACTCCTCCTCTTGTGTTCCCTCTCTTGCTGTGTCCTCTCTGTCAAATGAATAAATAAAATCTTTAAAACAAAAAAAAAAAAGGAGGAAATTAGTGATACCAAGTGTGATGCCTGCCTAAAGTACCAGCTTCCTCCCACCCAGAAGCACTGAAGCATACAACTAATCCTCAGGGTACCCTGATGGCTCTCCAGCTGACTTCAGAACCACAAGGTGTAAGTCCTTACACAAATCAATTTGCTCTTCTCTATCTCTTTCCCACTAGTCCCACCAGATGTCCAGTGTAGCAGCAGAGACACATTCATTACTGAAAGTAGAACAAATGAGAACATAGGATGAAGCAAGGTTTGAAGTCTCGTGGAATGATTTCTAGAAAATAGACAATTCTTTCAAAATAACGATAGAGCTATTTGAATTAAGTTGTGCGTCAGATAAAGTTATATAAGTAAAACTGCCAATTTCTCTCTAAAGATCCTGAAAAAATTTCATTTGTTTCAATGAGTCAAATTAGTTTAACTTACTACATTTAAATAAATTGGATTCCTGCCCCCAAATTCAATATACTACAAGAAGCAGTGTTTTAGTTAATAGATTAAAATCTATTCAAAGAAAGAAATCCATTCAGTTTACAAATGAAATTAAATACTTATTTTTGCTTAGAATGCTGCACTATTAAATTTAGGAAGAAACCATGGCCCTAAATAATTGTTTCAAACAAATTAAAATCTCATTAAAATGAAAATCAATTATTGGTTGTAACTGGGGAAATATCTCAAAACACTATGCACTTATCCATTATCTCATCGATGCAATTTTTAAGTTTATTTATTTATTTAAGGAATCTCTACAACCAATGTGGGGCTAAACTCATGACCCCAAGATCAAGAGCTGCATGCTTTTCTGACTAAGCCAGCCAGGTGCGCTGCAATTATTTTTTTTTTTTAAAGAAGGATCCCAGAGTAAACCAAAAACCCACTCTTTGTAATAGTAAGCCCTTCTGCCCTGATACATGAGTAACTGGGATAAAAGAAGAGATTCTGAACCATATGTCCTAGCACTTTTCCCCTCCTCTTCTCTGTAAAGAGGAAGGTGTTCCCCTGTCTGTCTTCTGGAGGTATGAGGACTTTGCTGGTCAGCCAGGCTGAGAACCAGAGAGACAGTTGTAGACTACTCCAGCCTCATTCCAGAGTGCCTAAGACAAGACCTACCCCTGGGCTCTTCTAACACTTTTCTCTTTGTGGTTAGGCAAGTTGGGTTGGGTTTCTGTCACAGACTTAAAGAATCTTAGATAATACACTGGCTTTGTGTACAAAACCTACATGATAGGTGAAGCTGGGAGGCAAAACTGAAAACTCCGAAGAATGTGACTTGCCCTACAAAACATGGTGTTAGCCAGAGTGGGGCAAGGGAAGAAAGACAAGAAAAAGACTGCGGGGTGAGGGGTGGGGAGCAAGGGCAGAGGGGGATGGGGAGTTATAGATCAAAATATATGAACTTCCAGTTACAAGATGAACAAGTTCTGGGGATCCAGTGGCGATTATAGTTAATAATACTGTTGCTAAGAGAATAGATCTTAAAAGCGTTCACCACAAAAAAGAAATGGTAATTGTGTGTTGTGATAGAGGTGTTACCCAAAACTACAGTGGTAGGGGCGCCTGGGTGGCTCAGTCGGTTGAGCATCTGCCTTCGGCTCAGGTCATGATCCCAGGGTCCTGGGGTGGAGCCCCGTCCCATCCATTGCCATAGGACTCTCTGCTCAGCAGGGAGGCTGCTTCTCCCTCTGCCTCTCCGTCTGCATGCCCCTCCCCCTGCTTGTGCTCTCTCCCTCTCTCTCTCTGTCAAATAAATAAATAAAATCCCCCTCTTAAAAATAAAGTAAAAAAAAAAGCTACAGTGGTAATCATTTTGCAATATAGGTCTATCAAATCACCATGTTTTACAGCTTACTTACACAATGTTGTATGTCAGTTATATCTCAAAAAGGCTCGGGCTGGGGAAAAGACCAAAGGAAAAAGACTGTGGGGATTTAGTTATGGAAAGCACTTTTTTCTGGGATATTAGGGTTAGGAAGAGGGAGATGGAAAAAGCAGCTACCAGGAATATGACAAGCAAGAGAACGTGTTAAACTACCATTTTCTAGACCCGAACCCAAATCTACTAATCCTAACCTACCTATGAGGCGGGGCCCATACATCAGATTTTTAACATACTCCCCAGTTAACGTTGTTAAATGCTGAAATCTGAGAACTGCTAAATAAGAAATTACCAGTTAGTGTCCCTATATAGTCCCATGTTAGACCAATAACTTAGATACTATCTTCCCAAGTGCATCCAAGTTTATTAAACTACATTTTAAAAGAACCAAAAGGCAACTGAGAGATTTCAGTCTTTGTAAAATTTTTTCAATTGTATTTTCTATAAAATTTAGACCGACATCATTATTTAAACTTAATAAAAATTTAAATAACACAAGAATTTATTTATCCCCATCCTTATTAAAAAAAAAAATTTGCATGACATGTTGCCTATGATATTCAATAAGCTGAAAAGAAGAAAGCCAAAAAAGCAAGGGGAAACAAGCCAGAAGTAAAGTTTATACCCAAAACTCACACCATTTAGCACCACCCAGGTACTAGAAATAGGCCATTAATTTGTCTCTGAACTTTCTAGCATCCCAACCAAAGAGTTACAAGAATCACAGGCTCAGTCCCCGTATCCATAATATAAATAAGAATGTTTTCCTAGTGGTGAAACCTGAGAGAATCTTCTCCTATTAGTCTTCATGACATATGAAGTATTACTCTGCATTCTTATGTCTACATCAATGACGACAGTGTTGTTGTATTACCATTTTCGTGACATATCATTGGCTTAACACAAATAGCTCCAATTCAGGCACATTCACACATAGCTCTACAATGGTCTACAATGTGCTATCCACTACATGAGCTCCCAGCCACATGCGGCTACTGAGCATCAGAAATGTGGCTAGTCCAGGGTGCCTGGGTGGCTCAGATGGTTAAGCGTCTGCCTTCGGCTCAGGTCATGATCCCAGGGTCCTGGGATCGAGTCCTGCATCGGGCTCCCTGCTCAGCAGGGAGCCTGCCTCTCTCTCTCTCTCTCTCTCTGTCTCTTATGAATAAATAAATAAAATCTTTAAAAAAAAAAAAAAAAATGTGGCTAGTCCAAACTAAGATATGCTGTAAGTATAAAATACACACCAGATTTTAAAGACTTAGTGCCTCCAAAAAAAAGTAAAATATCTCATTAATACATTTTATATTGATTGCATATTGAAATGATAGTGTTTCAGGTTTACTGAGTTAAATAAAATAGGGGTTTTTGTTTTTGTTTATTTAAATTTTGCTTCGTTAACATACAGTGCAATATTGGCTTCTGGAATAGAATTCAGTGATTCGTCACTTACGTACAATACCCAGTGCTCATCACAACAAATGTCCTCTTTAATCCCATCACCCATCCAGCCCATCCCCCACTCACCTCCCTCCATCACCCCTCAGTTTGTTCTCTATCACTGAGAGTCTCCTACAGTTTGTTTCTCTCTCTCCTTTTCCCCCCACTTCCCATATATTCATCCATTTTGTTTCCTAGATTCCATATATAAGTGAAACCATATGGTATTTGTCTTTCTCTGACTGACTTATTTCACTTAGCATAATATACTCTAGCTCCATCCACATCATTGTAAATGGCAAACTTTCATTCCTTTTGATGGCTGTGTAATATTCCATGGTGTGTGTGTGTGTGTGTGTGTGTGTGTGTGTGTGTGTACACCACATTTTCTTTATCCATTCATCAGTCAATGGACATTTGGGCTCTCTCCACAGTTTGGCCATTATTGATAATGCTGCTATAAACATCGGGGTACATCTATCCCTTTGAAACTGTATTTTTGTATCCTGTGGGTAAGTACCTAGCAGTGCAGTTGCTGGATCATAGGGTAGTTCTATTTTTAACTTCTTGAGGGACCTCCATACTATTCTCCAGAGTGGCTAAATAAAATAGATTTCAAATTACTCTCACCTGTTCTTTTTACCTTTCTCAAGGTGGGTCCTAAAAATATTAACTAACATGAGTGGCTCACATTATATTGCCCCTGGAATGGTGCTGGTCTAATAGCTATACTCTAGTTTAACTCAAGGATAAAATTTAGACTTAAATTTTAGAGCTTAGAGCAATAACTGGACTTCGTATTTTTAAAGCAATTTTTGGTGAATGTAATTTCTTATAAATGAGTTTTCCATAAGAATTTGGCAATGGAAAGTTCAAGATAATGTCCACTAATAAAAATCTGACCCTGAATGACACAAGTGACGAAGGGCAAAGCCTCTGGGAAAGATCTCATTCTTTCATCAGCATGACGGAGGCTGACCAGTACATGTGCCCACAAAAAAGGCCACTCCTCTCCTGCATGGAGGCTGGTGGAGGGATAAGTTCTGGGCAACATCTTCCCTAGAAAACAATTCTGGGCCTTGTCTATGCATAGCCAAAGGAGTGACTGACCCCAAAGCTCTAAGGAAAAAACATGGGCCCCATAAACATAGCCTGGTATATTTTTAGAGCAGTGCTTATCAGTGGGCTACTGTCCAATGAGATAATCCTAGGATTTCAGCAAATCAATTCCGAGATGATGCCCCATCCACAAGGACCATTAAGAATCCATGATGAAATTGTGGCCTTCAATGAAAACTATCTTATTTTCTGGTAAATTTGCTTTTAATAGTAATTGGTTATGCTTAGGTAATATATTTAGGGAACTCAGCAAGACCTTTATACACTCTGATTTCAAAAACCATGTAAGTAACTCTACCCACTCACACAAAAGAGAAGGGGGTAGGCTCCATTCTTTTTTAAGAAAACAGACTGGTGAATTGAAAGCATCTCATCACTGAGGGCTGGCGGTTCCCTGCAAAAAACTAGTTATAACCCTTCTTTTACATCACAGAAGTTTAGGGTCTCCGACTGAAGTGATGCTAAAATTTGTCAGGCAATTACTTCTAAGGAGGACTTTGAAAGAATCCAGCCAACTAAATTAGTTTTAAGCCCACGTGCTCAAAATCTCAATAAAAAATAAACTGCCCCAAGTGCTCTAATACCAGCCAAATCCAAACCCAGGGTAGGGGTGTGCAATGAAGCACAAGCTTTGGGAGGTTTTCACATCAAACTAAGATTTAAGAAGAAAGGAACATTCTAATCAGGATCTGCATATATGATCATGAAAGAAAAATTTGCACTGACAAAAGATTCCTGATTATTAATGACATCTGTTGATTTTAAGTGAAGCTTTAAAATATCATCTGCTTTAATGTTCAATGATAGCTTACATTTGGTTACTTTGAGTTCTATTTTTATGTAAATTATGTTATGGAAAAATCAAGTTTAAATCGGGAAGCTCAAGCCAACCAGGGTGGGCTCTGCAGTTTAGAGCATTTGCAAAGCTCATGAGCCCCACCTAATGACAGCACACCCAGAGCTCTGGAGCAGCTTTGGTGAAGGGAATAAATAACTGGAAGCTGAAACTTCAAAAACAAAATTGTGACATGCCTCACACTCAGAAAGCATGAAACCAAGGATCAAACTTGCCAACCTAATTTTATCACAAGAAAAGAGTTGAGGGAGTAAGAAAAATAAACACTTCTTAGGCTTTTTTCCCAACTATAAAAATAGTATCTGCCCATCATAAAATTTCAAAAAAGATGAGAAAAGTTAAAGAAAGAGGTAAATATCATCCATAATGCCAGTGCTCAGAGTTGCCAGCCCACTGCAGTTTGGTCTATAACTACATGCATAGCTATTTAAATGTATACATGAGTATTAAAAAGAGCACGTACTGCATGGAGCACTGGGTGTTATACACAAACAATGAATCATGGAACACTACATCAAAAACTAATGATGTATGGTGATTAACATAACATAATAAAATTTAAAAATAAATAAATAAATAAATAAATAAATAAATAAATAAAGCTGCACTGTAAAAAAAAAAATAAATGTATACATAAGATGAGATCATACTACAGAGCACAAACTGCTTTGTCACCTGCTCTTTTTCACACAAAATGTGGGCATTATTATTCATAAACATAGCACTACACCATCCTTTTTAGTAGTCATATGACATTCCATTGTATGATACAGCATCATCTAAACAATGCCCTCAAGATGGGCATGTAATTATTGCTATAAATCACGTTGTAAACATATCCTCACACCTTCATTATTGCACATTTGCCTGATTATTTCCTTAGGATAAATTCTTACAAGTGGAATGGCTGGGTCATGAGGTGTTGACAAGTGTCACCAGAATGCCTTTTAGAGAGAAGTTGCAGTGAACATTCCTCACACCTGCAATCTAGGGGAGATAGCTACTTCATTCTCTGATACCTTCACCAACACTGGATATTATCAATCTTTGGAGGCAGATTAGTGGCTAAGAGAACAGGTCCTAGAACTAGAATTCTACAGCTGGGTTCAAATCCCAGCTCTGCCATGGACTAACTCTTGGGAAAGTTACCCAACATTTCTGCAGATTTCTGTAAAGCAAAGATTGTACCATTATACCTACCTCAGAGGTTATTTTTAAGGATTAAACGAGCTGCTACAATGCCTGATACACAATAAGTACTCAATAAAAATTTGCTCTTATGACATTAGTGCCCATCTGAGAGGTAAAAGCAAATCTCATTTCTGTTTAAATTGCATTTGCCTGATTCTTACTGGGATTAAACATAGGCCCCCTTTTTAATTTTTATACTATTTTCATTTCCTTGGTCTTTTTTTAAGTAGTCAACCATATCATTTACAAATAATGATGATTTTTGTATCTTCCTGATTTATTTTTCCAGGATAATTGCATTGGTTGGAATTTCTAAAACAAACTTGAATAAAATTAGTGGTCACAAATATCTTTATCTCAATCGACTTTATGGTAACAGGAGCTTTTTAAAGTATTCTAAAATTCAAAATTATAAAATGTGATGGCAACTTTTTCTATACATTTTCTTATCAAGTTGCTTTAAATATAAATTCTGCATTGTTTCTAAATTGTGGCATTCTTTTGGGGAAAATGTCTTCTTTGACATTTTAAATTAAAAGGATCTTTATTAACTAAATTTGCACACACCTTCAGTGAAGACCATAGTAATATTTAACACTAAGAATGTGAAGTATAAAATTAAAATTATTATATTACTTAAATTAATTTGTGAAGCAAAAGAAATTTGAAAGACAATAATGTAGTTTGTCCAATGATTTAAAATCAATTATTCTTGTTAAAGAAATATATCTGATAAATAACAGAAAAATTTTAACCCACATTTGCAGCCAAAAATATAAAGCCCTTTAATTTTAAACAGCTACAATATGATCTAGTATTTTTATTCCTTGTGTTTTCATCCAAAAACAGCATATAAATTTCAAAAGAATGATCCCATTTCTCACAATTCACCCTCTCTTACTCCCACACTCTGAAAAGGAGCCTGAATTATTTCTACATACAAAAGCCTTCAGTACATATTAAGGCCCTAGTTGCTAATCCCCAAAATGAGGGATACTTGAGCCACAAAACAAGTTAGCTTCTTTTTTAAAAATTAAACAAAAGAAAGGACACTATGCTAAAACTCTACAATAAATCAAATATTCTGGAAGATCTTTCCCAAGTCTTAACAAATACATAAGTCTGCTTGTTGACTGCCTACCTAGAGATAAAATTATAAACCAGAATAATAACATATTTCCCTAGCACTTAAAATGTGCTAGACCCTATGCTATGAGCTTGTCCTACACATATTATCTCCTATCGCCAATCTACCTTCCCCCACAAGGAAAATATTGCCACCCCATTGGCTGCACATTGCCTTCGCCACACAGAATCTTCCAAAAGCACCCTATAAACAGATTGCAAATGGCTCTTTGGGAGTCATTACTGACCAGCTGTCCTATAAAGAAAGGTGGTGGAAATTTTAAGGCTATGGGCACGACAGACAGAGTTTGAGTTTGGGCTGGTGAAAGATTGATCACTTGAGTTCACGACAATCAGCAAACAAGAGTAACCATATCCCAGCATGCCAGACAAGGTAAAATGACACTTAAGTATGACCAGATGGCTTCTTATTTGCCCTCCTGGGACATTCTCCTTGAATAAGAGTCAGCATGGCTAAGAAACTCTGGATTTACTTTTCCACAGAATATAAAGTAAGGGAAGTTTACCCGGCAAAACACACTAATTCAACAAAACTAGCCCCTGGCGCAGTTTCAGCACTTTTCAATAAAAAATGCTTCAAGTTTAAACAACCTAATTTTCCTGATTCTTTAATATAGCAATACATCTAACACATGTATGGACTATTCATTTGGAAGAGCCAAATGATTCCTAAATAATAAGTTTATACGTTATATGTGTCTGTTCCCATTATTCATATTCCTATAACAAGTTCCAAACGAAGAAATATTCAAATGAAGCCTAAGAAATAGAAATCATCTGGAAGAGCATTGATAATGCCTAATGCATAGATACAGTCTGGAATCAAGAAATGAAATTCTAAATGTTGAGCAACTGACATGTTTGGTAAGACACTAGATACATCAGTCTCTATTCTGATTTCATAAAGCTTTGATCATGTCAAGTTCCAAGTGTTGACCATTGCTTCATTTTTGTACAGAATTTTACAACTAAAAGGGCTCCCAGAGAGAGTCTAGTCTAATTCTTTAATTTCTGAATGATAACACCAACTGACTTTTTTTTTTTTTTTTTTTTTGAGAGAGAGAGCAAGAGCATGCATGCACAGGGCAGAGAGAGAGGGAGGGAGAGAATCTTAAGCAGGTCCTATGCTCAGCACAGAGCCCAATGTGGGGCTCGATCTCAGGACCCTGAGATGATGACCTGAGCTGAAACCAAGAGTCAGATGCTAAAACGAATGAGCCACCCAGGTGCCGCAATACCAACTGACTTTCTGAGTGCTATATGATTTTTGTTGCAAGGTCATACAGTTTGTAATTAACAGACTTAGAAATATGACCTAGATTTCTCAAATAGATGCCCCCCCACTACATGGTATTTTCCCTCTCAACTATATTCCATGTGAAGTCATTTTGAAGAGTTGTTCAATATACGTGCACATAAAAAAATCTTTTGAAAAACTTTTCTTCTTAAAAAATGTATACTTTTTAAGAATGTGTGGGTTTCCCAGATATCTATCTACAGAATAATACTTTGTACAAACTAGACCAGAGAATTGAGAAATAATATAAATTGATTATCTCAAGCTACTCACAATATTGTTCTATTCTTGACTTTTATTAACTATTGACCTTACCCACATCTTACTTAAACACACTGGTCCTTGAGTTTCTCACCTATAAACATGAAAGAATGGGACAATATAATCTCTGAGACACTTCCCAGCTCCATAAATTTTATAAGTCTGTATGATTAATTTACAAATCAGAATAATCATGTTTCCCACTTTTGTTTACCTTTCCCTCACAATGAACTTTTAAAAAGCTCTACTACTGGGACACCTAGGTGGTTTCAGCTCAGGTCATCATCTCAGGGTCCTGGGATCAAGTCCCACATTGGGTTCCTTGCTCAACAGGGAGCCTGCTTCTCCCTCTGCCTGCTCTGTCTGCAGCTCTCCCTGCTTGTGCTCCCTCTCTCTCTCTCTGACAAATAAATAAAATCTTTTTAAAAAAATCTTTAAAAAAAAAATTTAAAAAGCTCTACTACCATAACACCTGAAAAGGCCAAGTACAGAAGCAATCCATACTTAGGAAAGATGCCAAAATATGCCAAAGTGTTTATCAAGAAAGTATATGGTGTTTGAGCCAAAGAATCAAAAGGATAGTATCCACAATTCTCTAAATCCACTACAGTCAAATATACTGGGAACTGTTTCCCTGTCCTCTGTCCTCTACCATTTCCATTATATTACACACTTGAGTTACCCAATCTGACAGTAAAAGATCTTACAAAGCTTGAGTCTCTGGCTTGAACTGTCACACTCCACCAATGGGTGAAAATGTGTGAGTTGGTATTGCTAGGTGCTGAAGCAAATGATACAAGGCTCCAAAAAGCTCCATAGCAAAAGCTATGAAACCAGATGATAAAAATACCAAGAAGGTAAACACGTTGACCCAATAACCATTAGCCAGATTACTAAGTACTAGGTATTCATTAAGCATTTATTTTATGTCCAGAACCATGTTAGGCACTGCAGAATATACAGAAAAAGGAAAGACTTGGTTCATGTTCCCTAGAAGCGTACAGTCCACTTGGGGAGACAACATCATAAAAACAACAAGCAGCATGGGACTACAAAAACTAAATGTTAAATTATGTACATTAGTGATAGAGGAATTACAGTTAATTGGAAATGACATGCAAAATAAATTGCCCAAAGAAAGAATAGAATTAGAAAGCAAGACATTTTCATAGGCTTTGGATTTTACTCAACCCACCATATTTTTCTTCAGTGCAAATTCTATCACATGACTCAAGTGACAATGACATTTTTGGATCCATTAATAGTGTTTTCCAGATGGCCAATTCCCTGGTTTTGCTTTAATCAGGTCTTAGCTGAATAGAATCTTAAAACTTAATATAATCACTACTTCCCAGAAATATAACAGTTATAAATAAAGGAAAACAGTTTCCTTTATTAATAGGTCCTCCATTAAGGCTATTTATTTATAAAGCAGACAGTTTGGAGTTTTTTAGTAAATGATAAACTTATAAATCCCTGAAGCAACCCCTAACCACCACCACCACCACCACCACCACCACCAAAACAAACAAAAACACACACACAAAAAACAAAAAACGCTGAAAAAAATGAAATGATCTTTCATCATACTTAACAATCCCGAGTATTACTGGACATCAATCAGGTCAAAAACTGTACTCTTTTATTTCAACATTTGAAATGTATAACCTAAGGAGACACAGTGGCAAGCAAACAGAAAAACTAGAAAATAAAATGTCAGAGAAAGCCTTAAGGGAGTGGCCTATGTCGCTGAACAACCGATGAGAGCTCCAGATGAGGGAAACAAGCTCTCACCTGCTCATTGTCCCCTGTTCCAAGGAGACTTCCACGAGAGAGAGAGAGAGAGAGAGATGCCCTCCACTCACACGAGCAGCGGAAGAAATTGCAAATTCTCCCATTCCCCAATGGCACCAATGCCAAGGCTTCTGAGTCCTGCTAAAAGTTAGTTGCTAAGCAGCAATTAGTCAGAGGGTTTGTAATAACCCGATTCTGTCCTCACGGGTGAGCACCAGTGATAGCACCCACTGCCCTGTGGGTGCAGAAGGGGTGTCTCACCTTGTTCATGAGATGAGCATGAAAGAAAAGCAGCAGTAATTACGGTAACAGATGTTCGTTCTATCAAGATAACTGTTAGCATGAGTCACCGAGAGATGAATTCCCTACAAAATAAGAGAGATGGCCTTAGTACCCCAATGTTTGGGAACAGACTGAAACAGATCCAAGCAGATTCATCATGCAGGTCAGACTGCATACCACCACCACCCCACACACCACCACTACCACTCTGGAAAAAAAAAAACAAAAAACTACAAAGTGGGGATTTGAATAGAAATGAAAGTTCAACACTATGGGGCTGCACTTCTTCAGAATACTAATATGGACTGGTATCAGTCTGCATTATGATTATAACAGTACTCATTGCAGAGAGACAGCTAATATTTTTATCAGTGCTTTTTGTTTAAGATTTTTTATTTATTCATTTGAGAGAGAGAGAGAGAGCACAAGCAGGGGGGAGGGTCAGAGCACAAGCAGGCTCCCCCTGAGCGGAGAGCTGATGTGGGGCTCGATCCCAGGACCCTGGGATCATGACCTGAGCCGAAAGCAGACGCTCAACCGACTGAGCCACCCAGCCGCCCCATTTTTATCAGTGTTTTAACCTGATCATATAATATTTTATATTATAAAGTGAAACCATTTCCAAGGTGATTTGAGTCAGGTCCTTTTATTTTACTTTTAAATCAATATCCAAGCTTTTGGGGGGACTCTCTTTTACCAACACTTTTGAAGAGCAATGCTATAAAATTATGACCCACTTTGGGGGCCCTTATCATCTCTATTGCTTCCAATTTCATTTTGGATCTTTCAACATGAACATTAAGAAACTGGCACCCAAGAAAGCGTATGTTGCCACATCATTGTCAGCTGTTACAGCCTTATCTAGCTCCCATCTAGGCCTTAAACATACCCAGAATTCCCATCTGAGAAACTGCATACATTATATGGGAAAGAAAAAATTTAATGTGGATGTAGGGCCAAATAGTATTGGCGGGAGTTAGAATTACAACCTAAGTATCGTCAGTATTTTTGTTGTTTCGTTTTACTAACCGTGAAGGCTCCACCAAAATTAAGGAGACCCTATTTCCCTTAGAGAGATCAAATGACAAGTTTTTGATGACTAAACTCAGATATTCAATCCTCTTTCCATTACAAAACTACCAAACAATCAAGAAAATAAAAAAATCAAAGAAAAACCTGACGTATAACTCCCAGGATTTTACAAATAAGGAGCAAACACTGAGCCTATAATTATTTCAGTGGTTTTGCTCAAGTCCATAAGAATTCAAGGAGGGCAAAAGGTTAGGGTCCTGACAGATTTTTGTTTTTGTTTTTGTTTTGTAATGCGCACGTTAGGAAAGAGGATGATAAACCTCCAAAGAGGATAAGATTTCAAGTTTGTACAACATTTGCTTAAACAAGAGAATGGTGATGCAGGTAGTTGCCTATAATCCTAACACCCTTCTGAAGAGTGGTTCTATATACACTTCAATGGAGGATGAAAAACCCAGAGCACAGCTTTAAGAGTCAATGTGTTTTCTTTCTTATGAACAAATTAAAATATTTGGCAGTAATTTTTTCAAGCAGATGGATTGGAATATTTTGGGAAATGCTAAGGGGCCGATTTTCTATTGCTTTTTAGAATCTCTAGTTATAAAATAAGATTTTGGCTAAGCTAGTCTTCCAAATTCAGCACTGTTTATTAAAGGAAACAGGCTTTAACTTTCTTACCTAGATGATCTGTGTAGCAGTAGTTCGTTTCAATTAGGAAATCCAATTCAAATAAGCAGAATAATGCTGGGTTCAGTGTCTTTAGTCTCCCCAAAGAAGAAGAACAGATTAAAAAATGATCATGTGCCCAGCACAATATGGACCCAACTTTTACCATTCTTTTTAGGGTGCTCTTGAATTCACCCTTTCTTCTACTGCTTCTAAACCTAATTTTACTTTACAAAAACTGCCTTATCTTTTACTTAGTCCATGATAAGAATTAGTACACTTTCTCTACAAATGCCTGTACTTACATTAAGCTCAAATGAACTCCTGTTTCCTAACTGTGCCAGGCAAATCCCTGGCCACCCTCGCAACAACTGATCCAATCGGACATTAAGTAAACATGAAGCCATGTGGTTTCTTGTTTTATGTTACTTTTACATTGTGTTGTACAATTCCACTGGATATACAAAGAAATTATTCCTCTTTCTTGGCTCTTTCCTTAGATCAATCATCTGGCCAATATTTATTGAACATCTGCTATGCACTTAGTCTTTCAAAGAATTACTTTCACAGGCTGTCCAAATAAAAAGCTAAAAAACTTTGCTCAGATCCAATCCCACAACCTTTTGACTGGCTCTCTAACATAGAAGCCTGTAAAAATATTTTTTTTTTTTTTAGAAATTAGAAAATTAGTCTAACGGCTGAGAATTCTCTTCACCACACCAACATAATAGAAGAATCCAATGATCAAGGACAAATGACCACCCTGCCCCATCCATGAGTTAGACAGAAGGGAAACCATGTTATTTAAATCTATTAATAGGGGTGCCTGGGTGGCTCAGTCATTAAGTGTCTGCCTTCGGCTCAGGTCATGATCCCAGGGTCCTGGGATCGAGTCCCGCATCGGGCTCCCTACTCAGCGGGGAGCCTGCTTCTCCCTCTCCCACTCCCCATGCTTGTGTCCCCTCTCTCGCTGTGTCTCTCTCTGTCAAATAAATAAATAAAATCTTTAAAAATAAATAAATAAATAAATCTATTAATATTTGGTTCCAGAGATTGCATAACCAGTTGGGAAGTGGGGATCCCTTTAAATGACGTGCTGGAGCTGGCTCTCACTGGCTCAGGATCTGACTGTGTGCCTCTCTTCCCAAACTTCACAGACTTCAAGTTGGCAGCCTGAGATGAGCCACAAGGAAAGTATCAACCCCTCTGTGACTTTGCTTCAAATAGTCCCCTCTCCAAAAATCCAAATCTATTCTGTTCCTGGGTTCAGATGGTTGGAGTTTAGCTAGCAAGGGTTACCTTTTACATTAAGAAACCATCACTTGTAAGAAACAGAACTGGTAAGAACAGAAAATTATAAGATCCCCAGCACTTGGGGAATTTCCAAAGCATTCAGAGGGTCAAGACAGAGGTAAGGCCATGAGGGGCAAGTGTACAAAATACTTGTGAAGCTGGCAAGGGGATTCCCAATTAGTTGGAACTGTCAGGAATTGCTCAGAGATGAAGGGGAAATGGGATTTGAAGCAGATCTTAATTGATGGCTGTGGTTTGGGTCAGCTGGAAAGAGTGGAAAGAGTCATCGCTAGCGGGATTACCGAATGGGCAGAGGAAGAGGTAAAAGAGTAAGGTGAGCCAGAAATGGACTTTGGGCCAATATGAGGAGGGATACCTGGCAAGCTAACTAGGCAGAGGGAGCTACTGAAGTTCTGTGAAGAGGGTGATAAAGTGTTTTAGGAATACTCTTTCCAATTTTGCTCAACTCCTTGTTTTTATTATCTTGACTTCTTTCTCTTTGATCTCTGAAAATCCCAAATCCCCTAGTTTTCAGACTTGTTTGACTAGAACTCATGCTAGTACTGAGCACAGCACCGTGGCACGTCACGTGGGAACCCTGAGCCATGTGCTGGGACCTAACAAGTAACAGTAGATGCCAGACTTGCCTCACAAAGCTTGTGTTAGAGGTTCCCAAATAAATAGTTTTGGGGAAATTTCAGCTCAGCCTTTGTCCTCAGCAAGTTGTAAATTATTGCAACCTAAACGAAGGTAATTCTCATCTTCAACATTTACAAAAACTATGCATACCCATTCTTAAAGCCATTCACTTAGAACCCCAAATGTCTCTTCCCACAGAAAACCACTTCCTCCCTATCACTGCACCTTATAAATAATTCTCCCACAACTACTACTCTGAGCACTAACCTCTTAGTACTAACCTCTACAGATCAGAATCAAACTGCCTGGAATAGCATGAGGGGAAGGGGGAGCGGTGCATGTGGAGAGAAGGGGAAGAGCCACCATTTACTGAGAACCTTCTCTCTCTGAGCCTTTTGTAGACCCCAATGAATCCTCACAACAATCCTGTGAGATAGGAAGACACTGAGCCTTAGTTACGTTCCCATGCTTTACATAAGCTTGGTTTCAATATCTGATTCCTTCCTAGGCTCCAAAGTCCCAGGAAAGGACTATGCATGGGTACAACCCACTCTGCTGTGTGCCCATAATGATACTCAGTAGAAAACTGCTGAATAGAAACAATGTCAGAAATGGTGATTAACTTTCCAGGTTAAACCTGATAGGTTAACATGATCCTGGGTTTTAGCAATACAAGTTATTGTAACACAGAAGCAGGAAAAGGGAAGATGTTCTCATTTCTAAGCAAAATCCTTGATGCTCCCTTTATCCCACCTCCTACTGCCTCTTCTCAATAAATTTCCATGCTCCCCTAGACTCTTCCCTACCAGGGAAGCCTCTCCAATCCAGGCCCAGCCTATTCCCTAAATGACCCATGTTACAAAATTACCTTCTCTTTTCTTCCTAAAAAACTTCCGTTTCCTTACAAAACAGCATATGGCAACAAGGTCTAATAATCATTAACATACAAATTATTTGTAGCCCCTTCATTCTCCTAGTTGTTTCTTTAAAGAGGAATGTTTGGATTAATTAAATGAACTAAAATGAACCTCTCATTGGGAAAGACTCAAGTTGCACAGTACATGGACATACAGTAGACATATTTCATATGTTAACACCCCTAGGTTTCAGTTACTTGGTGAGAAGATTAGGGAAGGAGGAGTCCTTTCTGAGGCAGTTCATCCTTGACCAGGATTCTGTGTTTAAAAGCAAAACTTCTCCAACTTCACTTGTTAAAATGCATCCTCTGATTCAGTAGGATTGGGGTGGAGGCTGAGAATCTGCAGATCTAATAAACGGGCAAAGGCTGGCGAAGCTGCCCATCTTCAGACCACACTTCAAGTATCACTACTTGAAGCTATTCCACTTTTTCACTGCTTTTTGGGAATGCCTCCGCTTCTCTAGCTACAGACTTTCTAAATGTCTGAAGGTATAAGGTCTTTTTTCAAAATAACTCTAGGGTTGGCAAGATCTGAATATTAGAAACTGGACTGGAAGAGAAAGGAAACAAAGAGAGGATGATACACAGGTCCCAGTACACACACGTCTAAACCAAGCCTGCAGGTGTTCAGTGAGACTTACAGAAGGCCTGGATTGTTGTTTTTTCTCTCTTTTTATCTGTCTCATCTTTTAGCAACCAAATGACAGCTTACTTACACTGTAATATTACCTTGTCGGAGAAGCAATGACTTTTCTAAAGGAGAGGCGTATGCTATGATACCATATCAGGGCCAGATGTGAAAAGAAAAACAAGTCTGTTTTACTTTTTTATTGACCTTCAATAAAGCACAAGCATGCAGTAAAGCACAATAAAGCACAAGCATGCAAGACCAGCCAAGAAAACTCAAGAAAAAAAATAGAAAATTGGGCAAACTATATGAATAAACAATTTATAGAAAATGAAACCTAAATAGCCAATAAACATATTATAAAAAGATAAAGCTACAATGAGATATTATTTCACATCTGTCAAACCAGCAAAAATTAAATAGTCTGATAATACCGAGTGTTAACAGGGATGCTGAGCCAGGGAAATCCCTGTGTACACTGGTGGGGGTATCTCATAGACGTGGGGAGGTGCACACCCCGCAATTTAGCACTTCCAGTCCTAGGTACACGCTAGGAAAATTGTAACAGATTTTCATAAGAAGTCCTACCAGGATTATTTGTAATTAAAAAAGGAAAGGAAAAGAAAAAAGAAACAAAGTAAATGTCACTTACAGAAGAATAGAGGAACCGTGGCACTTTCTTTTTTTTTTTTTTTTTTTTTTTTTAAAAATTTTTTTTTTTTTTTTTTTTTAATCCCCATACATTACATCATTAGTTTTAGATATAGTGTTCCATGATTCATTGTTTGTGCATAACACCCAGTGCTCCATGCAGAACGTGCCCTCCTCAATACCCATCACCAGGCTAACCCATCCTCCCAACCCCCTCCCCTCTAGAACCCTCAGTTTGTTTTTCAGAGTCCATCGTCTCTCATGGTTCTTCTCCCCCGGAACCGTGGCACTTTCAAACTTTAGAATATTATACGGCTGTGGGAATAAGTAAACTAGAGTTCCCCATAATCAACATGTATAGAGTAGGGGAAAGTTGTAGGCAAATGCATACTATACATTGTATGTATATTTGCATAAAACTTAAAACATGTAAAACAATAACTCCTTGTTTGGGACCCAAACATAGGTCTATAACTACCCAGGAATAAGAAACAGCAAATTCAAAAGAATGGATCCCTCTTCAGGAGGAAGGTAATGTTTTATATTTTAAAGTGGTAGACAAAAGTATAGGCATTTGTCATGTTATATGTTATAGTCTTTGCATTTCTTAAATATTTCCTAATAAAATTTTAAGATCTTGTCTTGGTGAACTCGTAACCACATTCACTTAATAGAGAATTGACAGCAATTAATTGTGACCAGAAATTCTATTAAGGTTATGTTGATTCTGAAATTTACTAAAAGCCACATTCTTCAAAAATATCAAACTGGGATTAGTGTTATAGCTCAGAAAGAACCATTTAGGTACAATGAATAATCTTTGCTTTCTAAATCAGTGGTCTCTAAAGTGAGGTGCATTTGGGCTCAAGAAGAAAATAATAGAACTTTTTTTCATAAAATCCTTTTGATTCCTAGGTTTTGTCTATTTATACATACATAATAGACACAAGTATAAATTATTTATATTAATTTATATAACATAATTTACAATATGTTCTTGCACATTGGTAAGTGTATGTCATGTAAAAATAAACTTTGGGGCACCAGGGTGGCTCATTCAGTTGAGTGACCAACTCTTGGGTTTCAGCTCAGGTCATGATCTCAGGGTTGTGGGATCAAGCCCTGCGTTGGGCTCCTCATTCAGCACAGAGTCTGCTTGAGATTCTTTCCCTCTCCTAACCGCCCCCCCACTGCCGTGCACTCAGGAACTCTCTCTCTCTCTCTCAAATAAATAAAATCTTAAAAAATAAAATAAAATAAAAATAAACTTTCACTGGCCAGGGTACAAAATCAAAAAAGATTAAAAACCATCATTCGAGATGACCATTAACTTTAAAAGCCACCCATCCAAGTAACCTATACCCAAACCCTAGAGGTTAAAAATAGAAATTTTAGAAGAGGACTAGATTTTTAAGAGAGAAATTATTAGTGAAATATCTTAAACCAGAAGATTAAAACTGTAATCAGAGAACAAACTCACTCTAACTTTCTACAGATCAAATTTTACTTCAGGCTTCAAGATAAAAGTTGATATAAATCCCAACCAATACTGCACCAGGTCAGAATATATTAGTGTTGAATGCTTTGTTTTAAAAAGAAGGGGGTTGGGGCACCTGGGTGGCTCAGATGGTTAAGCGTCTGCCTTCGGCTCAGGTCATGATCCCAGGGTCCTGGGATCAAGTCCCGCATCGGGCTCCCTGCTAGGCGGGGAGCCTGCTTCTCCCTCTGCCTCTGCCTTTCTCTCTCTCTCTCTCTCTCTCTCTCTCTCTCTCTCTGACTCTCACGAATAAATAAATAAAACATTTTTAAAAAAATAAAAAGAAGGGGGTTAAAAAACAGAAAGAAAATAAATCATCTGAAAAACCCACATGGGAAAAGGACACAATCTAGGAAACTGAGTGCCACTCTTCAACACAAGAGCTAAATTAACATTCTCCAACTGCTTCCAGCTATTGATATTCATTTTGGAACAGGCAGGACATATTTAGAAAATGGCACGTCACCAGAAAATGTGGGTGAGGGTGTGGGATTCTGCCTAATACAATGTAGCAAGAATCTTTCCAGAGCCAACTTTGGGAGCCAGAAAAGAAAATGTGTTGCACAAACCCTTTAGGTTGAAATGTAATCTTCCAACAAAATAAACTAGATAAAATCAAGTAGTATCATCTTACTATAAATAACTGTTCAAGAAGCTGCATTTTAAAATAAACTCCTTGGCCTTTAAGCTAGTGATCTTGGTTGCTGCCAAGTGAATTCATAATAAAAACAAAATCGTTTTACTAAATGTATAATAAAAAATTTAAATATACCTTTTAGTAAAATGAGATGACTATTTATTCACATGCATCATTTATCAATTTAACAACAAAGTAAGAAAGTGCACAGTAGGCAGCTATCATAAAGGCCTGCATTTGGCAGAAGCAGAACCAGAGGTGGGTGGATACTACAAATATCATTAAGCCATAAATCAAGATAAATTAAGATATTTACTAGGAGAGTGTGCATTTTACTTTAATAATAATGTTTTCATCCAAAAAAAAAAGTCTTGGGCGCCTGGGTGGCTCAGTTGGTTAAGTGACCACCTCCGGCTCAGGTCATGATCCTGGAGTCCCTGGATCGAGTCCCGCATCGGGCTCCCTGCTCGGCAAGGAGCCTGCTTCTCCCTCTGACCCTCCCCCCTTTCATGTGCTCTCTCTCTCATTCTCTCTCTCTCAAATAAATAAATAAAATCTTTAAAAAAACAAAAGTCTTCTCAAAGAATCCTTTACATTCATTTGGACACTAGCTCAGAAAGTCTCACTAAAGGGCATAGGCCTTTAGCAGGACCAATTTATACAGACATCTATTTCATGACATGTTGTAAGGGAGCTGCACATCTCTAAAAAAGGTGCAAAGTGAACACTACATCAAAAAGTAATGATGTAATGTATGGTGATTAACATAACATAATAAAATAAAAATTTTTTTAAAAAGGTGTGAAGCTTAGAAAGCTATCTGTTATTCCACATCTGATAATGGAAAGATTCATCAAACAATTTCCATCCTGTCTCCACTGTTGACTACTTGTTTAGGATTTGATTTCCTACAAGGTACATGATAGGATGTAATAGGTCATCTCAGGATAAATAAGTTTTTGATGAAAGCATCTGCTAGGGTTTCTAATTTCTTCCCAAGTGTCTGATACTAAGCAAATTAATCACTCTAACATCCAGGCTCTCAAAGCAGAGGTCCATTTATTAGAATATGTTCAACAACAAGCAGCTCCTTCTGTCCATGGGTCCTGTCCCCATGCCTTAATAAAATCACTTTCTTGCACAAAAAAAAAAAAAAAAAAAAAAGTTCAACATGGAAACATGATATGTATCGTGCTCCCATCCCCTAGACCCAACCCTTTGGGCCTAGGGAGAGGGGACTTATCATAGATGGGTCTCCAGCTTACAAATTTCTCAGAAGCCCAACAGTGGCTTGGTGCATGGTCCCGTGGCTCTGCCTCCCAGAGAGCATCAGTAATCAAAGTCTTTTCTCAGTGATTTCTTCCGAGATGCTCAGAAGATCTCCCAGGCAACACAGCTCCCACTCACTTAGTTTTGTACCCTTGATGCAGTTGAATAGTTCTTCCTTCAAACCGGGAGCAGAAAGGAGGACCTGTCCAGGTTGGATAGTTCCTAAATCTATTCACCTCTTACGCTAGAATTCTCTCAGTTGTAAATAATGGGAAGGGAGGGGAGGAGCAGAGAAGGAAGGGAGAGGATAGAGGAGATGAAGGGGAAGGGATCCATAGCTGGATCCAGGAGATATCATCAGAACTTGATCTCTTTCTCTACATCTCTTACCTCAGCTTTTCTCTATATGATCCTCATTTTCTAGTAGGGTCTTACCTTAAGAGTGGCAAGATGTCTGCCAGCACCTTCAGGCTTACATCTTCCCAGCTTTAAGTCCAGTGAAAAGAGAGCATCTCTTTGTAGAGAATTCCAATAAAATTTCCAGAATGAAAACTTATCAGTTCTAATTGGCTTCGTGTGGGTTACCTGCTCATCCCAGAACCAACCATGTGGCCTGAGAGGTGCAAGGATTTCTTAATGGCTCAGCCCAAGTCAGATGCCCCATGCTGGCATCAGGGGGAAAGGAGGTTTCAAGGGCAAACCAGGGTGCTGCCACAGGAGAGGGACATCTTGGCAGGCCCACCGCTGTGCTCAGGACCCTCTTTGCTTATCCCTGTCTTCGAACCCCCTCCCACACTTTCCCAACCTAGGACCCTTCATCCTTTACCATGTCTATCAAGCACAGAACCTCTCCACATGTTTCCCTGACTCAGGAAAATCTCATGTGTGGTCCTGACCCTGGCGTCAAACAGCCTGGCTTCCATTTCTGCCTCCATTACTAGAGCAGACTGTATAATCTCTCTGCACCTCGATTTCCTCATCAAAAAAAAAAAGAGAGAGAGAAAGAAAGAAAGAAAGAGAGAGAGAGAGAGAAAGAAAGAAAAAGAAAGAAAGAAAGAAAGAAAGAAAGAAAGAAAGAAAGAAAGAAAAAGAAAGAAAGAAAGAAAGAAAGAAA
>NW_022589704.1:38259035-38312348 GCF_004348235.1 Phoca vitulina | reverse complement strand
AAAGAAAGAAAGAAAGAAAGAAAGAAAGAAAGAAAGAAAGAAAGAAAAAGGTAGGTGACAATAGCACATCTATCATCAAGTTGCTGGGACAAATCAATAAGATGATACACCCAAAGTGCTTAAAACAGTGTCTCACACAAAGTTATCTCTCAAAAAACACCAGGTATTAATAGTCAATGACTGGTTAACATTTCACTAACACTGCCTTATTTTTGCTTATATCTGAGATGTCTTATAAATGCAATTTACAACAAGATACCACTTAAGAACGCATATAAGTATGGGGCATATCTGAGAGTGTTTTCTAAGATTGTATTTCCTAATTTATATTCTCACCATCAATGTATGAATGGACCTGTTTCACTGCATTTTTACCAAACTGGGTATTTTCTTCTTATCCTTCTTGCAGAGCCATTATGAAAAAATTCAGTTAACAACTATCAAAGTTGATCTTTTTTTAATCCACAAGACACTAAGCACCTAAAAATCTAAAAATACAATAACTGTTTTCAGTTTATCCAAAGTTCTCACTGGTTTCATATTGCGTCTGTTATTTAACGTGGTTATTGACAAACCCAGGAAAGAAGGAAGCATGGCTTAAAATTTGGAGTACATAGGAAAGTAGAATTCTAAACTGTAGAGGATTTTGTTTATTCCCCTGCAGGAAATGCAAAAAAATCTAGATAGAAATGATATCATGTCCTCAACTCATTAAAAGCAAAAGCTAAGTGAATATAAGAAAAGAAAAAAATGGGGCACCTGGGTGGCTCAGTTGTTTGGGCATGGAACTCCTGATTTCGGCTCAGGTCATGATCACGGGTCGCAGGATTGAATAGGGGAAGGATGGGACTTTATGTAGGGAAAGAATAGGAGCCCCAATTAGGCTCTGAGGGTATTTCAGGTATACAGACACTGGGACAGAACAAAAATAGAGATAAAGAAGAAAAACCAGACCCCCTGTCCCAATTGCTAGGATTAAAATGTTTTTCTAATAATTACACTGTAACCCCAGAAAATAGAAAATAACCACAAAAAATGATCAGGCCTCAAAGGAGAAGTTAACTATAAAGATTAACCAGACCTAGCAAAACATATCTATAGACCACAGATGTCACAAGAAACAAAGACTCCACAATGTATACACGTCTTGTCTAGTTCCAGACCACGGACCTAACCACTGGCAAGTCTCCTGGTAAGGTCCTAATAAAAGGGCAGAGATGAAAAGCCCTCACTAGCAACCGGTCGGGACCCCTCTCACTCCTGAGAACTTTTGCTGTATCCTTGCTTAATAAAACTCTATCACTTTGCTCACTCTCCTTTGTCCACAAGATTCAGTCTTCCATTCCGTGAGACAAGAACCTTGCTCTCCTGCTTCAGGATCGAGCCTGTGCCCAGCTCCCTGCTTGCACTAGCAGGGACTCTGCTAGCAGGGACATGCATGCTCTCAAGCACGTGTGCACTCATTCTCTCTCTCAAGTAAATAAATCTTTAAAAAAAATAGGAAAGGGGCACCTGGGTGGCTCAGTCAGTTAAGCGGTCAACTCTTGACTTGGCTCAGGTCATGATCTCAGTGTTCTGGGATGGAGCCCTGCATCCGGCTCCGCGTTCAGCAGGGAGTCTGCTTGAGATTCTCTCTCTCTCTCCTCTTCCTCTGCCCCTCCCCCCACTTGTGTGCACACGTGCATGAGCTCTCTCTCTCTCTCTTGCTCTCTCTCAAATAAAAATAAGTCTTTAAAAAAAAAAGGAAAAATTAGCCCATATTTAATGTGTGGAATAAAGTTGTAATGGATATTTTTTCAACAGTTGTCTAATAAGAGTTTTGGAGCAGAGCATCAAATTGCATCAAATTGTTGCCATTTAAAAAAAAATCAAACTCAATCTAAATTTCCTTATTAAAGTTAAAAATTAATAGGCCATTTATAGGAAATCTTGCATGCTTTTAAATAAAGAAAACACTTCTTCCACTTTCTCAGCTCTCAAGTATTTCAGGAGGAAAATTCTAAATGGGATGCAGAATTCATTTATCCTCAAAAATCCCTTCAAGTGTCCCAGTGGATTTCATTTTCATTAGTGCCATAATTGAATACAAAGTCTATATTATTAGTTGACTTTCCTGTCATTCTTTTCAAGTGTTTCTTGAACTGACAGGAAGATACTAAGCCCCCCCTGCTTGTGTGGGACCGTGAGAGGAGAGGGTGCTAAGGACCACCACTGTCATGCAGGGGCTGAGCACCTCAACGAGGACACAGGTCCCACTCACGACAGAAATGTCCAGTAAGACTTAGACAGTGGCTTGGAAGAAACAGAAACAGCAGGAAATTAAGAAGGAGAAATCAGAGTGTCCCAGGTGTCAGGAGTGGCTCCAGACAAAGAGGAAACTTGACCTAGGCTCTGAAAAGCAGTATAATTTATTTTTTTTTTTTAGAGATTTTATGTATTTATTTGACAGAGAGAGAGAGAGCACAAGCACAGGGGCGGGGAGGGCAGGAGGCAGAGGGAGAGGGAGAAGCAGTCTCCCCTCTGAGCAGGGAGCCCCGATCCCAGGACCCCGGGATCATGACCTGAGCCAAAGGCAGACACTTAACGACTGAGCCATCCAGGCGCCCCGAGGAGTAGAATTTAAACAGGCAGGATGGGGAGGGAAAAACTCCCCACCACAAACCTTGTACAATGCACAAGGGTTCTTGTAAAAACAGACACGCTCCCACAGACATGCGTCCTGGCTGTGGGTATGTAAGGTCATTACTTGTCCTACTGTTCAGTAATGTAAAAAGTGGATTATATTCTGCGTGGCAGCTCTGCAGTCACTGGGGTTTGACTGGATACTTGTTTAAAGGAAGTCTGAACATTCTGTTGCTTATACCCACTAAACAGGATGGGTTAAAAAGGCATGTCAGGGGAGTAATTATTGCTGTTGTTAGTATTATCACTGTTCATTTTAACTTCACTCTCAACAGTTGTTTTTACCTAAATGCCATAAACATTTTCATAAAGATAGTATCAGAAAAAAATTATGACAAAAGTACCAGAGGAGATCCCAGCTCATACCAGAGGACGCAAACCAGCCCTGCAGTTGAGAACAGGGAAGTTGGAAAGACCAGAAAGTAGAAAGCTGCCTTCATCACCACTTTCTCAATTTATAGAAAACCCTTACTGATTTATACTGCCGAATAGAAACATTTACAGCATCCATAGGAATGGGCAGCAGCCCAGGCTAGGGAAAAGAAATCCCTAAATTGTGGTATAAAATGTGATCTCTTATAACAAACTTGATGATTCCTGGATTTCATCCCAAGAGAGAAATGAAGTCAGGCAGCACCATTAGAGCACCCACTGGAACCCCACTTAGCACTCAGCAAGAAGCACCAGAGCCAACGTCAGGGCCAAAGAGGAGGGGAGACAATTCTGAAATAACTGAGCACAGGTCACAATGGAGTACAGCATAAACTCATTCCACTAGCATATTATTATTCAAGCACAGAGCCACACCCTCCGTTTCTCGTGTCATGGATAAAGAAGCAACAGTATAGAAAACGGGCCACTGTGAGCACATACAAGCTGGTGGCAGAATAAGGAAGTGAACCCAGGGCATTTGAATCATTTCTCAGACATACATTTTCCCCATCTCCATCGAGAGGATGGTGGGAGTAAAATCCCAAAAGTACCTGCAGCCCTTGGCATAATACTCATCACTCCATTATAGACATAAAACAACAAGGAGCAAGAATTTACACTTGCCAACAAGACTGTATGCTCTTTGCCATCATCAGCAAGGGGTTCTCAATCTTCTGAACAGGCCATGCAACTGACATCTGGGTGGAACAGCTCTTCCTGTGCAAGGACGTCTCAAGAATGGCAGAGCAACTCCCACTAAATACCAGCAGCACGAACGAAATCAAAATTGGCAACACATGTCCCAGACGGCCTCTGATTGAAAATCACTGGGTCACTGAGCCATAGCTACTCTGTTCCACTGCCTGAGTCTCCAACCAGTGCTTAACCAAGCATATTACACTGTGTTAACACAGTACTCAATATTTCCTAGGACAAACTCAGGATCTCTCTCCTTTTCCTCTACCAGCTCCTTCTCCAGACTTCCTTATTTCTATAAATAGAAACCTGCCTCAAGAGCTTTGAGTTATCTTTGACTCTTCCCGCCAGTCCCCTATTTTCTTTTCCATCCTGCTCTTTCACTCCTGCTACCATCCTTTTGCTTGAAGGACTGAGGTAGTCCCTTAGCCGGTTGCCCTGCTTCAGTGCATCACGAATCCCCTCCTAGTCTGTCTTAATTGCAGCTCTATTTGTAAATTACCTGCGCCAAGACATATTTCAAAGACTCGCTACTGCCTACTAAGTTAAATACCTGGACCCAGGGGTGCCTGGTTGGCTCAGTCGTTAAGCGTCCGCCTTCAGCTCAGGTCATGATCTCAGGGTCCTGGGATCGAGCCGTGCATCGGGCTCTCTGCTCAGCAAGGAGTCTGTCCCCCTCTCTCTCCCTCTGCCCTTCCCCCTGCTTATGTTCTCTCTATCTATCTCAAATAAATAAATCTTTTTAAAAAAACACCTTGACCCAGCATTTGTGCTCTTTCACAACATGACCCCAAAGGTTTTTCCCACCATACCAACACTTACTCCCCCACAAAGACCTATTCCCCTATCCATGTGTTCTTCCCTCACCCTGTTCCCACCTCTGCCATCTGTTTTCCCCATTTGTCCCAATAAAAGACATAGTTCTGCCTGAAATATCTTCCTTTCCACATTTCTAGCCAAATCACATCAGCTTTGGAGATGCACTCACAAAGCTTCTCCAACTTCCCTGACACAAAGTTTTTTTCTCTTTCACCCTCCACCATGTGCCATACTTTGTACTTTATTACCCTAATATACTTATTTGCGTCCTCACTCATCCACTGGTGAAAGAATGCTGCCTGTGGGTTGTTTCACATGGGATAAAAGCCTGACTGCTGTTTGGGGACCCAGTGTCCCGCCATTCTCAGTCCATTAGAATTGAAGGAGGCCCCCTCTGAGGCCCCCAGGGTGGAGAAGAGGGTCAGGCTCAGGCGGTCTGCACCTTTCATCCTCAGCCACAGCCAGGGGCTCTGGGATGTGCACTCGACAGAGTGGAGACAGGGACTGGGAAAGGCACTGAATGGGGAGAATGGCAAGCTGGACTGGCCACACGACAGAGGCGAAGGGTGACAGACACTCTCTGACGCCTGCACTGTGCCACACAAAACCCGGTCCTGTCCCTAGAGTCGTCAGTTACATGAGTAAAACATATCCTTTTCCTGCTTGAACAAGGTTGAGGGCCCTCACAACCAGAGTTATACTTAAAACATCCTTTCTATTGTCTGTTGGCTACTTAAGGGAAGTGTCTGACCCTTCGTCCCCTTTCCCCTCCATGCCTAGCTCAACTGGGTCACTGTCACTATACACACGTACAGAGACCTACGTGCACTGTCCTAGGTAAGTACTTGTACTCAAGAAATGTCTTTGACATGAATTTGAGAATAAATAGTTTAACTGGGAAGAAATAATGGATTTAATTTTAGCCCTTTGCAGTCTCTCCAGTCATCACCTTATCACTTGTAGTCAATAGACACTGAAAAGCTTTCATTAGCAAGTTTCAGGAAGGTTTTGCGTTCATAATTAAACGCTCCTGTGAAAACTTTCCCCTGCTCTCAGGATTTACTTAAGTACTAGTGGCATATGGCGAAGCAGGTGTTTGGCAGCAAATGTTTTTTAAAAGAGCTTTTGAAGACCACAAACTTGTTTCTCGTTCTAAAATTAGGTAGACTCGCACAATTTTAGTTTGGCTTCCCTGACCCCGTCAATTCCATATTCATCTCATCCTATCCAGAAGCCACAGACTCACGAGGAGCCCCCAAATCAGGTACAGTAACGCCTGTTCTGTTCAAGGTCTGAGAAAGCTGCCCAGTTGTTATTTGGGCCCAGAACGTAAATGCTTTGGGAAAATAAATGCGTATGTGCCCCGCCACACTGTGGTGCTGTGGACTCACTCACAGTGGAGATCGGTGACAGACCGTCTCCTGAGAGACCTCACAGGGTGCTGCTCCTTTCAGGGGTTAACTGACCACAAGGCAACTCGCAGCCCTCTGACTTGGGACGCTCAAGAACCTATCTGCAGCGTTCCACCAAACTGGATGCATCTTCAGAGGTCGACTTTCCTCAAACAAGCTTCCACTAATATAGAAAATCAAAATGCCAATTAGTTTAGCTCACAATAAAAGATAACTATCTTGTATTACGTGTTAGGTATTGGAAATCTTAAAGTTCATCGGATCACTACATTCTCTCCCATAGCTAAAGTCATGGAAGACAAATCATAATCATAAGATTGCTTTGGCAAACACTAGAAATCAAAGAAAAAGAGATTTAGATGTCCTTACAAAATGTACCTCTGACAAGGCAGCTTGGAAGATGTTGTTACTAGAAGAATTCAGGTAAATGGACCACACTACACTCCCTCTGCATGGAGTGAGCCAGCTACACAATGACCAAACGCCCTTTTTTTCATATGCATTCTAACTGCTTTCTCTCCAGGGCCAACTGCATAATTTGCGGGGCCCAATCCAAAATAAAAATGTGGAGCTAACCCCTTGTTTAAAAAGTGGATAAAAAATGACCCTAAAGGTACTAAAATCTATTTTTCCTTTCTTTCATGGTCTTTCTCTCTCTTGACCTATCATGTTGCTTTTTATTTGCTCTTTCATAGCATCCCCCTTGAGTACAGAGGTACTCCCTGGGCCAGAACAGACCCTCACAGGCACCAGATAGCCCTGCCCCATGACTTGGCACAAGTGTGCAGCCCACTAACTAGAGGGTTCCCCCTCACACCAGCTGCTGGACTGACACTGTCTAGGCCAGGGACAGTAAAGTCAAGCCAGGTGCTTCCCTTTGCAACAGGGCATGCAGCCCAACCCACTATGCGCAAGCTACCCCAGGGAATGCAAAATCTACATTAGGACACACTCAGTACCTGGATTAGCAGTGGGTGAGGGGCACTGAGTCACTGCTGAAAGCATTATGGCATTGCCAGCCCAGGGTGAAAATGACCAACACCAGGCCTCTCACCAAGACACCATGGGGTGTGCAGATTGGACCCTCACACTCCTTGCACCCAGACTCCCACCTGGGACAAAGGGTGATAGTGGTTGCTTGATGGTCAGGGTAGGCGCAGGCCAAGCAGGACCAGAGAACCAGGGAGGAGGGGAGCAGGCTGTCAAGTATCTAGGGAGGCAGGGCTCCATGCTCCTGGACATGCTCCATTGTCCCATCAGGCTTCATTTACAAAACACAAATTCAAAAACAAAATTATTAAGAATTTCAGAATGGCACCTGGCTGGCTGGGTCGGAGGAGCATGCAACTCTTGATTTCAGGGTCATAAGTTCGAGTCCCATGTTGGGTGTAAAGATTACTTAAATAAATCTTTAAAAAAAATTTTTTTAAATAGCAACCACAGAGCACCGTATCCCAAGCACAGAGCCCTTCCCAGAGGGGTGCCCTGTGTGACTGCACTAGTCATATACCCTACTTCTCTTGCTTTTTCTTTTCTTGTAAATGTCACTGGGCATGCCACAGATTCAACACGCAAATACAGTCCAATTTTGCCTACACTTACAACTTGATAGCTTGCCTCAAGAAAATTAAGGTTCCCCTTTAATTAACCAATTGTTTTTCTAGACAGGGCATTTTAGAGACTAAGCAACTTCCATGTCGTATTGATCTCATAATTGAACTAAAAGAAGCATTCTTACTTTCTTCATTTCTAAGCCTTATACTGTAGCCCCCAAATACTGACAACATAGTCAACCAGCCAAGCATAGCAATAACCACAGATTCAAACATGCCTAAGAATGCATTTATCTTCATTAACTTATTTATTCAGTGGATTTAATAAATCTTACATGCCCACCTGCCAGGCATTATGCTAAGCTCTATGTTACAAAAATCAAGAATTATACAATCCCTTGAAGAGTGCACAACTGAAGTGGAGAAGACAAACAAGAAAGTCGACAACTTAGTTTCCTAAGTGCTGTGGACTCATTTGTCATGGAGGCACAAGGGAAGGCATCCAAAGCAGCCAGGTGGGCTGGGGTGAAGGTTTTCCAACCTTTTCTATTAAGTAGTGGGAACATTTTTTTCCAAGAAAATTGACAGCATCTTGGAGTTACAAACCTTTTCCTACTAGCTTTTAGATTCTACTATGGGATCCAAAAAAAAAAAAAAAGAAGAAGAAGAACCACCTCTGAAGTATGAAGTAATCTTGGAAAAAATCAAACCCTAATCTATTGAAGCCTCCGAGATTCATCTACCAATTTACAAGAAAAACAGGGGACAGAGGAACATATTAAACTAACACCAAGGGATGCATTCAGCAAAATCCAGACTGTGGGGGAAACTCTAATAGGCCAAATCACTCAATTTCTTCAAAAATTAAATTGTAAGAAAAAATAGGCAGAATGCTCATTAGGTTAAAAGAGACTTACAAGATATATTAGCTGACTGCAGTGCGTGGGCCTTGTGTGGAAGTTTTTTGAATCCTTGTGGGGAGGGGGGGCATTATGACACTTATGAGACCAAACTATTTAATGAAATTAAGGAACTATTAGTGTTTTAGATTAACAATGGCATTGTAGGTATGGTTAAGGAGACGAGAAAGCATAATGGGTAAGGGTCCAAGTCTTGGGATTGTATTTCCTGGTTTCAAATACCTCTTCTGAGACTGGGCAACAAAACTTTGAGTAAGATCCACTGCTGTATGTCTCCTCTCTGAACCAGGAAGTAATAATGGTAGCTGTTTCATTAAGTTGTTGGAGGGCTGTAAGATGTAACATGAAAAGGTGCCTGGTCCACAGGAAGCATCCATTCCATGTTTATTACTCATAAGGTGATGAGAGACTTTTTATAAACCTTGCTATGGATTTCACTCAGCCCAGTTACTCTAATCTCTGAACTAGGTTAATCCTCTTGCATTTTTCCATACACAGCACCCTCATTAAGTGATCAAAATTTAGTTTTTCCTTTAGAATCTTCTTCAGAATTGCTTCAATCACAATCTTTCTTAGGCTGTGTACACCAGCCTGGTTCCCTGAGGCTGCCTCGCTCACCCTGATGCATGCAGGACATCTCTTAATCCAAGTGCACCATTCACATCCACCATCCTCCCTTGCATGGTCTCTACCCTGTCTCTCCCCTCCCAGCTGCCAGGTTCACAAATCCCTGTGCCTTTCCTCTACTGCCCTATGGACTTGAAGGGCACATTCCCAGGAATCAAGTCATTGTGCTAAATCTCTTTGGGTAAAGTCTCTTTCGGCTCCTATATTCATGCCCTAATGCACTCCAGCGGGACCCGGGCAGTACCCTCCCCAGTGGCTACAGCAAGCTCATGCTTCTTCTTCCACTCCAGGTTTGTACTGTATGTCCTAGGACTCAACAAACACAATTCACTGTTTGCTGCAGCTCATGGCCTTCAGGCCACAAAAGCACCTGCCAAGTATGAAAGTTCCCATCCTCTTCAGCAATCCTAACCCTTTCTCCACTTCAGGGCAGAGAAGGGCAGGCCTCCTGATAAACCCTTTGGACCAGGGACTACCTTACACTGTTCTGATTCCTCTGAGGCCACTTACTTGGTGCTTTGTACATTTCAGCACTAGGAAAGTCCTTAGTGGATTTTTATACTGCTTAGGAGCAGGCAGTGAGGATGCTTTACACGTCAGGGGCAACAGAAAAAGAGTACAAAGACGGACTCGGGGAAACTAGTGTACAGAAGGTGATACTATTAAAATCCATGCCCTGCTCCCATCCCAAAAGAAAAAAAAAATCTAATCACTCCTGATGCCTTAGTAATCGATCTGGGTTGTTTGTCATAGTTGTGCTAATAAATATATAGGATTCCCGGTAAACAATTAAACCTCTCCAGGCCCCACCTACTTCATCTGTAATGTGAGGATGTTAGATTACAGAATCTCTAAAAACCCTCCCAGCTCTAAAGGTATGATTTTAAATGTAAGAGGTAAAACTCCCAGATGCGTCCGTCTATGCTGTGTCAAAGTCATTGACTAGTCTCACAATAACCATGAACCAAAACTGCTTCCTGACTACGAAACTGAACACTAACATGACTACTAATATTACTATAAATTCTAGTACTATCATAACACATATGTTAGTTGCCTCATAGAAACTTAAATTGCATGTACCAAAGTCAAAGAGCATTAGTCAAACATTTTGTGAAATAATAGTATCAATATTAATGTTACTGGTTGATTAGCACAGGGTCCAGCACATTTTCAAATACTAAATATGATCATTTATTCTAGCACCATAGTTTGTACATGGTAACCAGTCCAATGTCTGCTGAATTCAGTCATTTAATTAGGAATTCTGCCATAGACGGTACCTTGTTCAGGCTTTTGAGACTTTCATACTAAGGTGAGATTGCCTTGGCTGACCTGGAGCTCTGCTTTAGTCCCTTTTCTGTGCTCCCCTCTGTTCGTTGAAATTGAGGTATAAAATTGAGTTATCTACCACTTTTGTTGAAGGCTGACCCCACCTTAAACCAGCATCCTGGGATGCAGCCAATGCTATAAAAATTCATCTCAAGACGGGAACATTTCCAGGAAACGGGAAAAAATTGAAATCAATGTTTGTAAACAGGAATCACAAAATCACAGCCTGCACAGAAGCAGGACCTCAGCTCAGCATCCTGCCAGCTGGGACCTGTCTGGGCCTACATGTGCCTTACAATGAATCTAGCGGCCATAGCATAGAAAGGCAAGTGTTTGTAGGAACTCCAGCAAAAATCTGCCCAAAAGGGTGATCCCAAAAGAAAATCAACCTAAAAATGTCCTCCATCTTCTTCATGGAAGAAACACTCTTTTGGCAATGTGGGAGGTGGGCCAATCACGACTTACAAGGGTGGCATTCTAATAATGGGGATCGAATCACAGTGTCTGTCTGAAAGAAAGAGTCAAGAGCCAGCTATCCACTAAAACAATCGTATCACTGCCCCTCTCTGGGTCTCAATTTTTATCAATAAAATGAGAGGACTGGACCACCCAATCTCTAAGATCTCTTCTGAATCCAACATCTAGGAATCTGTGACATTCATTCAAATATCTGGGTTGCTGGGGTGCCTAGGTGGCTCAGTCGGTCAAGCGTCTGCCTTCAGCTCAGGTCATGATCCCAGTGTCCTGGGTTCGAGCCCCATGTCAGGCTTTCTGCTCAGCGAGGAGCTTGCTTCTCCCTTTCCCTCTGCCTGCCGCTCCCCCTGCTTGTGCTCTCTCTCTCTCTTTCTCTCTCTCTCAAATAAAATCTTTAAAATAAAAATAAAAGTAAACGAATAGCTGGGTTGCCATTTTGACCCATTTCACCCTTGCTACTTAGAAAACCCTTCCTCTCTCACCTTCACACCATCCTCTATAATGTGATTGAAATTTACATCAATTATTCAGACCCCTCACTCCCTTTCCTAAAGCCCTCCCACAAGCCATCCTCCATGTCTGCATGGTGGACTCTGCACCACCCCTCTGCATGGCCCCACCATGCTGCCATTCTCACTTCCCAAACAACCCAGTTTCATCCCATTTCAGGCAGGCTACCACATTTGACTTCTTTCAGAAACAGAACTCCTTCATCCTTCAGGCATATTTTTGTGAGTGGGCATACTATAAATAGTGTATGTTGAGGTCAATGGTCTATATCTAGATTTCCCATGGGCCTGTCCATCTTCAATCCAGTCTCCACAGTCAGGTTATCACAATTGTCTCCCAGCCACCTGTTTTTATAAGTGAGGTCTTAACAAAACATAGCCACGTGTATTCATTTACATATTATGGCTGCTTTCTCACAAAAATGGCAGAGTTTAGTAACTGCAACAGAGACAATATGGCTGGCAAACCCTTTAATATTCACTATCTAGCCCTTTACTTGGCAGAAGTCTGCCAACCCCTGCCCTAAATGGATGCATGGCAAGCCTAGCAATAATCTGATCTTCCAGAGATCCTCCGGATAAAGGGAGTCCTGAAGGAAGGATGATAACTAACAACTGCTGAGAATCTACTATGTGATAGCAACATGCTAGCTTTTTACCTACTTTGTGTTTCAGCAGTGCTACTTACTTGATGCCACTAGATTGCACACTCCTCCAGGGCAGAAAGTGAGGTTCTCTTATAACCTCACCTCCTAAAATACTGGCTGGTGTCAATCAATGCACACAGCAGACACTCAAAATGTATTTGTTGACCTGAATTACAGGTTATCGTATTTAGGTCTCAGGATAACCTACAAGGGAACTGAAGTGTAGGTGAATGGCAGGACAAGGTATGAACCCAGGCTGGTCAGACTCTCCAATATTCCATAAGATCTGAAACAAGTCAGCAGTCTTCCTGGGAACTCAATTATTGTCACAACCACCTGATAATATGGAGCTGCTGTTGGTTTCCTAAATTTTTCTACCACTCTACAGTTCTATCCCCCGCTGTCACATGTAGCTACCAATCTCTGAGCACTTAGTATGCACCAGGCACTATCACATGTGCTTTGTAGGTATTGACACATTTAATCTTCACGACCCCATGAGTGGTACCAGTGATGTTCTTATTTATGGATGATAAAACTGAGGCCCAAAGGATTCAAGTAACTTGTCTATGATCACATAGCTAGTAAAGGGTGGAGCAAGGATTTAAATCCAAGATGTCAGACTCCAGAGGACCTACCCTCAACCACTACCCTATGCCACCTCCCTTCTCTCATAACGGTTTTCTACAACTCAGCTCAAGACCCACATCTTCCATAAAGACTTCAAAACTGAAAACAAACATTTAATTCCATTTCTCCCCTTTGCCCACCATATTATTGATTTATACTAAAAGTTAAGACATTCATGTGTTTTTTTATGCCACAAGCCTCTTTAAAGTAAAGACCATTCTAAGGAGTTGTAAGCCAAAGCATTTTAATAATAACAAACACTTATTCCTTTTGGCTCTACCACAAATTTTAAGAAATAAAACTTTTTTTGGTGGCTTTCATTAGTTCAGTCTTCAAGTATAATACAGGACAATTGTGCAAACTAAGCTTCTTTGTTGTTGTTAAGCAACAGGTTACACGGCAGTATTTGGAGAAGGGAAAGTGGGCAGGGTTTCACAGGTGGGTAGATCTGCTTATGCAAGATATTTTTAAGTCTTACCCCTAGCATACATATAAGATCCCCAATAAGTAAGTTGAGGATATGATACAAACACTGGAGATATTTGATTATCAGTTATATCAGCTGATTAAAGAGGAAGGGTTTTGTTTGTTTTTTTTATTCTTTTAAAACATGGCCAGAGCACAAAATGTCAGTAAACAAGCAATTTATGTATTATAACAATGGCATCATTTTTGTGACTCGCATTGTGTGTTTTCAGATTATTTAAACAGCAAGTATGCCTGCTATCACAGAGTATGAAAGATGACCTTATGAGCACTCAGTTAATTTCGTATTGTTTTTAAAATACATAGTTGTAAGTACAGCATTACATTACTTTGCATGTTCTTCACAGATTTCAAATCCAGGTAAGTTTAGAGTGTGTTTTTAGATTGGTTGCTTAACTTTTCAAATTTAAAGAACCTCATTTTTATCTAAACCTAAAAATATACTGAGCATCTATGATGGTAGACTGCTTCCAAACTATTTCAGGCCAACTTGGCTACTAGATAGAGCTTGAAGAAGCAATTTAGGATGTGACTCACTTTGGTGACCCAAAGGATATTTGCCAAGGGCCTCATTCACTCATTCAAGCACACAGCGAGCACCTATTACATGGACGGTACTTGGCAGAATCAAGGGAGATCTAAAATTCCAATAGGACACCCTCCTCACCATCAAGGTGCCCACAGGCCAGTGTATCCACCACTCCAGCCAACACAATGAGACAAGTACCCCACGGATGTCCTGGAGCAGATCAGTGTCCGAGGTTGACACCAATTGGAAAGACATTTAGAATAAATGCACTGAATACCTGAGGACATGCAAAAGTGCTCTCATATCACTCTCATTTCTCAGGAAAGGAAGAGATACAACAAATTCATAAGCAAAGTCAGGAAAAGAAATCAGTGTTTTTACATATTAATTTAAATGCCTGTCATTTCCTTTATAATGGTATCATAAAGATGATACCATTTCCTTGACAAAGGAAGAGACCCAACCAGTTTACAATTTTGTTTTCCATTCTCAAACTGAAGGTCTTCTTAACGTATGTATGTATGTTGAATTGCAATCTAATATGGTGGTTAAAAGCATGTGCTTTGAAGACTGGCAGCCCTGACTTGAGTCCGAATTTTGCAATATGTGAGCTGTGCAGCTCTAGGCAAAGCCTTTAACTTCTCTGACCCTCAGGTTTCTCATTGGCCAAATAGTGGTAACTATCTCCACACCATTGGGTCTTTGTAAATATTAAATGAAATAACACATGGAAAGTACCTAAGCACAGTACCTACCACCTAGTAACTGCTAAATAAATGTTCATTACATTAATATAGCTTCATGTCAGTTCAGCATTCAGTCAGAGGCTCAGCTTCACAAAACGAGCCTGGTACGCAAATCAAGGGTTCATTACAAAAAGCTCTTCAGTTACAAGCCTCTTCATAATCACCTATCAGGAAGCAAAATGCTACCAAACTTTCTTCTGAAATCAGTTAAGTACTTAACTAGAAGATATTTTTTAAAGCCAAGCTAATTGTAGACTCAAAAGATAAACTTTTCTCTGAAGCAAAAATGAGATGTGAGGCCTGTTGTTCTTGATGACCTGGTTTTCCAAAGAATATATGCAAATTCCAACTTTTAAAAACCCTACCATTCTATATTTTTACTCTACAATTTCTTATCACCATCATCTGACATTAGATTGCACACCCAAATGATGAGGCCTTGGGACTCAGATAGCCTCTCATCTGAAAAATGAGGTAATAGTATCTAACCCATAGGGTTTTCATTGGGATTAAATGAGATAGTGAGTGTAAAGTGATTCACATAATGCTCTGAAACAGTGTACTAGGAAGCGCTGGATAGATGTAGCTATTATTCATATTATTAATTATTCAAATCTTTTCTCATAAATTGAACAGCAGAGGGGCACCTGGGAACTCAGTGAGTTAAGCGTCTGCCTTCAGCTCAGGTCAGGATCCCAGGGTCCTGGGATCGAGTCCTGCATCAGGCTCCCTGCTCAGCGGGGAGTCTGCTTCTCCCTCTGCCCCTTCCCCTGCTCATGCTCTCTCACTCTCTCTCTCTCTCATTCTCTCTCGCAAAAATAAATAAAAAACCTTAAATAAATAAATAAACTGAACAGTAGAGACGAACTGTTTGCATCTAATGATCTACACAGTTCTGGAAAACCCAGATTCTGAACTGGTTAAAGACCATGAAGAATTATGGATATTGTTGTTAAGCAAGTTCTTCCTTATTAACAAACCTGCACACATTCTGGATTAAAATATGACAGGGATTCCAGCAAGGATGCCAATCACATTATAAATTCTGAAAAGGCATCTGGAGCCTCTATATTTCCCTAACAGACACTTTTAGTCACTAATCCACAAATTTTGAAGTGGTGATTATCTGATATTGGGTTCTGTGTAGGTTCAGTGTTTCAGTCTAAAGAAGTTTACAACATTCCTTCCTGTGTGTATGAACCCCAGGATGTGTGCGAGGCAGTGGTTCTCATCCTGGCTGCATCTAAGAATCAGATGGGGAGCTCTAGGAATATAGGTTCCCAGGCTCTCAGACCAACTAAAATGGAGTGTCTGGGATGGGACCTGGGTGTCCGTAGTGTTTTGCTTGTTTTGAAGTTCCCCAGGTGGTACTAATACACAGTGAAAACTGAGAACCCACAGGTGTAAGGAGAAATAAGAGAAGCAGCCAAGAAAATTCTGGAAGGAGAGATCAGGCCAGTTTGTAGGAAATTCTAGTTGTCCAATTACAGATTTAGAGGGCTAGAGATTTGAAGAGAGAAACACAATTATACACAACACAATTAAGTACTCAGCCCCAAACTAATCAAAACCACATAAAAGCAAGACTCTATTACTCATGCTAATAGAAGTCCTGTAGAGCGTCAGATTTTGGAATTTTGGAACTCCAGAACAAACTAAAAAACAAACTAAAAAATTCATAAAGGAATTGTAGTAGCCTTTTGTGGGGGGAGAGGGAGCCTGAGAACTGAACCTCCCACAGAGGTCACATTCACCTCCTTTTGGAGTTACACACAGCTCATTCATGAGACGTTTAGGCTGTATGAGAAGGCCATAAAACAGGCAGAAAACAAAGACATTCTCCAAGCATCAAAGCCTTCCTTACTTCATCACAGCTGATCCAGACTTCATGGAAAATGGATGACAGCAAATGGTATATTCTGGAAAAGAAGCAGGTAGCCAGCCTAGTAAGCTGGAGTCAGAGAGCGGCTACTTTGATTCAGAAGAGATAAGAAGTAGAGAGTGTGATGATGTATAAATCCCATCACCAGCAATAAAATGGGCAGTTATCAGTCTGTTTGCAACCCCAGTGCTATGGCCTTCATCAGGGAAAGCAGGGATGGGGCAGTTGGTTTGTTACAACCCCACAGACAGGAAGTCGCCACAATATCCAGACTATACAACAAAATAACTGAGCTCCCTCCTGGGGAAAAGGATCCTGGGCAAAAGGGGTGTTCCTAGACTTGAGGACAGGAGATAAGCCTTTCTTAGAATATCTCTGGTGAATTATTATTCTAATTGTGAAGCATATTACATAAGGCCCCTCCCTTTTTTTATTGTGGTTAAAAAAACACATAAAATTTACCACCTCAACCATTCCTCAGTATTCAGTACAGTAGTGTTAACTATATGTACATTACTGTACAACAGATCTCCAGAACTTTTAGATCTTGCAAAACTGAAAATCTGTACTCCTTTTTGAACAAAATTTGCCCCCTTCCCCCTGTTCCCAGGCCCGAGAAACCACATTCCACTTTGTTTCTGAGGGTTTCACTCCTTTAGATACCTCATAAAAGTGGAATCTTGCAGTTGTCTTTTTGTAACTGGCTTACTTCGTTTAGCATAATGTGCTCAAGGCTGATCCATGTTGGAGCACGTGACAGGATTTCCTTCCCTTTTAAGACTAAATAATATTCCACTATGCATATACCAAATGGACACTTAGGTTGTTTCCACCTCTTGACTACTGTGAATAATGCTACAATAAGCATGGGTATGCAACATCTTTAAGAACCTATTTTCAATTTTGTGGAGATATACAAGTGGGACTCCTGGATCATATGATCATTCTATTTTTAATTTTTTGAGGAATCATTATACTGTTTTCCACAGCAGCTCCACCATTTCACATGCCCACCAATAGTGCACAAGGGCTCCAATTTCTCCACATCCTCACCAATACTTGTTATTTTCTATGTTCTTGACACTGGCCATCCTAACAATTAGGAGGTGGTATATCATTGCAGTTTTGATTTGCATTTCCCTGATAATTAGTGATGTTGATTATCTTTCCATATGCTTGTGGGCCATCTGTATATCTTTTCTGGAGAAAAGCTTATCTAAGACCTTTTTCCTTTCTTAATTAGATAACTTGGTTTTTCGTTTTGAACTGCAGGAGTTCTTTATTTATTCTGGATATTAATTCCCCACCAAATATATAGTTTGCAAATATTTTATCTGATTCCGTAAGGTGTCTTATCACCCTGTTCCTTTTGCTGTACAAAAGTTTTTAAGTTTGGTGTAGTCCCATTTGTCTGTTTTTCCTTTTGTTGCCTTGCTTTGGCATCATATCCAAAAAATCGTTTCCAAATCCATTATCATGAGGATTTTCCCCTATGTTTTCTTCCAGGAGCCTTAGAGTTTCAGGGTTACATTTAGGTCTTTAATCCATTGTGAGTTAATTTTTACATATGGTGTAAGATAAGGGTCCAACTTCTTGTATACATGCGAATCCAGTTTTCCCAACACCATTTGTTAAATACACTATTCTTTTCCAATTGTGTAGCCTTGGCACCCTTGTTGAAGATTATTTCACCATACACATAAGGCTTATTTCTGTCTAAGGCACCACTTTTCACAACACATAAAACTGTGCTTCTCCTGAATATATTGCTTTGTCATCTGTTTCATTTAAAAATATACAATCAATGACTTATAATACAATCACTTTCTATTATAATTATAATTCTTATTTATTATTTTAAAGGTGTTTTACTCTTAATATAAAAATAACATATGCTCACTTTCACTCTTTGCAGATGATATGATACTTTATGTGGAAAACCCAAAAGACTCCACCCCAAAACTGCTAGAACTCATACAGGAATTCAGTAAAGTGGCAGGACATGAAATGAATGCACAGAAATCAGTGGCATTCCTATACACCAACAAGACAGAAGAAAGAGAAATGAAGGAGTCGATCCCATTTACAATTGCACCCAAAACCATAAGATACCTAGGAATAAATCTAACCAAAGAGGCAAAGAATCTGTACTCAGGAAACTATAAAATACTCATGAAAGAAATTGAGGAAGACACAAAGAAATGGAAAAACGTTCCATGCTCATGGACTGGAAGAACAAATATTGTGAAGATGTCAGTGCTACCTAGAGCAATCTACACATTTAATGCAATCCCTATCAAAATACCATCCACTTTTTTCAAAGAAATGGAACAAACAATCCTAAAATTTGTGTGGAACCAGAAAAGACCCCGAATAGCCAGAGGAATGTTGAAAGAGAAAAGCAAAGCTGGTGGCATCACAATTCCGGACTTCAAGCTCTATTACAAAGCTGTCATCATCAAGACAGTATGGTACTGGCACAAAAACAGACACATAGATCAATGGAACAGAATAGAGAGCCCAGAAATGGACCCTCAATTCTATGGTCAACTAATCTTCGACAAAGCAGGAAAGAATGTCCAGTGGAAAAAAGACAGTCTCTTCAACAAATGGTGTTGGGAAAATTGGACAGCCACATGCAGAAGAATGAAACTGGACCATTTCCTTACACCACACACAAAAATAGACTCCAAATGGTTGAAAGACCTAAATGTGAGACAGGAGTCCATCAAAATCCTAAAGGAGAATACAGGCAGCAACCTCTTTGACCTCAGCCTCAGCAACTTCTTCCTAGAAACATCGCCAAAGGCAAGGGAAGCAAGGGCAAAAATGAACTATTGGGACTTCATCAAGATAAAAAGCTTTTGCACAGCAAAAGAAACAGTCAACAAAACCAAAAGACAACTGACAGAATGGGAGAAGATATTTGCAAATGACATATCAGATAAAGGGCTAGTATCCAAAATCTATAAAGAACTTATCAAACTCAACACGCAAAGAACAAATGATCCAATCAAGAAATGGGCAGAAGACATGAACGACATTTTTCCAAAGAAGACATCCAAATGGCCAAGTGACACATGAAAAAGTGCTCACCATCGCTTGGCAACAGGGAAATCCAAATCAAAACCTCAATGAGATACCACCTCACACCAGTCAGAATGGCTAAAATTAACAAGTCAGGAAACGACAGATGTTGGCAGGGATGCGGAGAAAGGGGAACCCTCCCACACTGTTGGTGGGAATGCAAGCTGGTACAGCCACTCTGGAAAACAGTATGGAGGTTCTTCAAAAAGTTGAAAATAGAGCTGCCCTACTACCCAGCAATTGAACTACTGGGTATTTACCCCAAAGATACAAATGTAGTGATCCAAAGGGGTACGTGCACCCCAAGGTTTATAGCAGCAATGTCCACAATAGCAAACTATGGAAAGAACCAAGATGTCCATCGACAGATGAATGGATAACAAAGATGTGGTATATATATAATGGAATATTATGCAGCCACCAAAAGGAATGAGATCTTGCCATTTGCAACGACATGGATGGAACTGGAGGGTATTATGCTGAGCGAAATAAGTCAATCAGAGAAAGACATGTATCATATGATCTCAATGATATGAGGAATTCTTAATCTCAGGAAACAAACTGAGGGTTGCTGGAGTGGTGGGGGGTGGGAGGGATGGGGTGGCTGGGTGATAGACATTGGGGAGGGTATGTGCTATGGTGAGCACTGTGAATTGTGTAAGACTGTTGAATCACAGACCTGTACCCCTGAAACAAATAATACATTATATGCTAAAAAAAAAAAAGAAGATAGTAGGAAGGGAAAAATGAAGGGGGGGAATCAGAGTGGGAGGTGAACCATGAAAGACGATGGACTCTGAGAAACAAACTGAGGGTTCTAGAGGGGAGGGGAGTGGGGGGATGGGTTAGCCTGGTGATGGGTATTAAAGAGGGCACGTTCTGCATGGAGCACTGGGTGTTACATGCAAATAATGAATCATGGAACACTACATCAAAAACTAATGATGTAATATATGGTGATTAACATAACATAATAAAATAAAAAAATAAAAAATAACATATGCTCAATGTAAATGAAAAAAGTAAATAAAAAAGTATAAATAACCAGAAATCCCACAGCCACAGACAACCACTGCTACCAGTTGGATGTATTTGTTCAGGATATTTTCTCTTCTGAGGATGAAAATCTTTTCCCAGATTTTATTCTGACAAACATTTACTGATATCCTACTATTTCCAGTCACTACACTTAAGGTGCTAAACCCAGAGATACAAATAAAACAGCATCTGGATCAGTGCCTGGCAGATAGAAGACACTCAAATACTTGTTGAATGAATGAATGAGTGAATGAATGAATGAATGAATGAACAAAGGAACAGGTCTGTACCTTGATGAATTTACATCATAATTAACTAGTTGATCCAGTTAAGGAGCAAACAAGCACAAAAATCACTACAGGGCAGAATGATAAATGTTACAACAGGGCTGTAGTCACAGTCAGAGGAGCACTGAAGCACAAAATAATACTCAAAATGTCAGGTCACTTCTTCCAGAAGAGATGGTACCTACTCAGTCTTAAAGAAGGACCACAATAGGGGCACCTGGGTGGCTCAGTCGGTAAGCATCTGCCTTGGGCTCAGGTCATGGTCCCGGGGTCCTGGGATCGAGCCCCACGTCTGGCTCCCTGCTCCGCGGGATGCCTGCTTCTCCCTCTCCCTCTGCTCCTCCTCCTGGCTCATGCTCACTCTCTCTTTCTCAAAGAAATAAATAAAAACTTTTTAAAATAAATAAATACATAAATAAGGACCACAAGAAGATAGCCAGGTGAAGAAGTAAAGGAAGAGCAATCAGGAAGAGCAATGGAGAGTGCCTGGGTGGCTCAGTGGGTCAAGCATCTGCCTTTGGCTCAGGTCATGATCCTGGGGTCCTGGGGTCGAGCCCCGCATCGGGCTCCTTGCTTGGTGGGGAGCCTGCTTCTCCCTCTGCCTGCCGCTCCCCCTGTCAGATAAATAAATAAAATCTTTTTTAAAAAAAGGAAGAGCAATGGATTGCCAAAAACAAGTCAACAAACAAAAACAAACAAATAGAAGCATATGGCGTGTTCAGGGAGCTGCGCAGTTCACCTGTGAGGAAACGTAACAGCGAGTGTGGTGTGTATGTGTGTGTGTGTGTGTGTACAAATGTGCTTTGAGGATGAAGTGTGTGGCAAAACAGCAACCATAAGGCTGATGAGGCATGAAAAAGCCAAATCATAAAGGGCTTTGCATATACCTCTGAGTTTCAACTTCATCTTTTTTTTTCCTAGATTTTGCAGATCAAAAAACATTTTATTATAAAAGCAGGTGGATATTTCCAAATTTAATAAACAGCTATATCCTAACTTCCCTTTAAAAACATTACTCACTAATGAATTCAAGCCAGTTAAAGTAAAGATTCAGGCTTGGAACACAATGCAATTTCTGTATTCTGGAGAATTATGAAAAACACATGCTTGTTATGCATACTATAAATTTAGATCATCTTTGCAAATAGAAAAAATTTTCTTGAAAAACTTTTGAATTGTTCAAGTTCTCATATTTTTGTTTTTGTTTCTGTTAGAATTAGGCTATGCCCAATCAGTTCCTTCCATGCCTCAAATTATGTATCAGAAATACTCTGGGCCCCTCAGGAGAAAAGTAGGTAAGATATTTTCATTAATATCATTGTCACATCTGAAAAACAAACTGAGGGTTCTAGAGGGGAGGGGGGAGGGGGGATTGGTTAGCCCAGTGATGGGTATTAAAGAGGGCACGTTCTGCATGGAGCACTGGGTGTTATACACAAACAATGAATCATGGAACACTACATCAAAAAACTAATGATGTAATGTATGGTGATGAACATAACAATAAAAAATTTTTAAAAAAAGAAAAGAAAAGTAGATGGTAAAAAATCTCAGAGTGTCAACTTCATCTTGAAAACCATGGGAGTGCTTGAAGGAGTCAAGCATGAAAGTTTCAGTGTGGTTAACAGTCCTCTGGCTGTACTTTGGGTGGGTGACAAAACTGGAATCTGCTAGAGGTTCTGTTACAGGACTCTAAGTCAAAAGTGATGCAGGTCTGACTCAAGCCAGCATGGGAGCAATGTGGCAGTGGGGAAGTCAGGATAATTGATATTACGGAGGAAGAGCTAACAAGGCTCAGCGAGTGACTGATGGAGTATGGTTACTGAGAGAAGGAAGAGTCTAGGCAATTCCTAGTTTTCTGAAGGGCATGATCACAAGAGAAACAGCAGTTAGAGAAGAGAAAATAGAAGAAAATGATAGTTCCATTCAGGGCATGCTGAGTGTGAGGATTTGTGAAACATCCAAGTGGAGGTCTCCAGAAAAGTTGTAGCTTAGAGAAACTGAGCTGGGAGCAGAGCACAGAGTGGAAACCAGGAAGGGAAAAAGATCAGGTCAAGGACGGAAGAGGAGAGAACATCATCAGTATGTACCAAGGGGATCACAGAAGGTATGTCCGGGAAAAAAACTAGGAAGGGAACTGACCAGAGGGATAATAAGGAAAAGAAGGAGATGACTTATCACCATGAAAGCCAAGGTTTTAAAAACTAATTAATTTTTTAAAATTTAAAATGAGTTTTAAGAAGAAAAATGTGACCAAAATGTAAGGAAGGAAGATACTTAGAAAGTAAAAGACCAGTAAAATAAGTAAAAAGTAGACACTCTCATAACACAGGAAGATAAATCCCTGAGTCAATTCAGAACTAGCTATCTTTCATCGTACCAGTTTATTCCTATTTCTTACCAATACCAAATATAGTGTCTATAATTTCCCCACCCATATCACACAGAAATAGTGTCAGAAACATGGTAATTCTTGCAGACTTTGTAAAGGGGGTGGTGGTATTCTAGATCCAGATTCTGGTACCACGGCTCCTGTGGTGGCTGACTTGTTTGTAGGGGGCAGAATCCAGCCCAGGCCTTAGTTTTTACAGCCTTTTGTTTTAAAGGAAAGAAAGAAAGTAGGAGCGGACAGAGAGGAGAGAAAAGACGAAAACAAGAAAAGAAATAATCCAACAGAAGTGAGAAAATGCTCTGGAAGCCATACCAGTGTGAGACCTCACGTGGTATCACACATTTCTGTATGCAAACTAAATGCATTTTTGTAGCTCTCCAGAGCCTCCCCATGGAGCTGCTTGCATATTTCCCAACTTTCACGTAAGTGGGTGGGACTGAGCAGTTAGACCTTCTCATTATGTCAGAGCACAGCAAGGGTGGCCAAGCTTCACGCTGTCATGTGCTGCAGATGCAACCCCCCTGGGCCCAAAGAAAAGAGATGATTTTGGAAAACCCTCAAGCCCATGCACTCTGCCAGCATTGTACATACATGAATGTTCCTCACAGAAAAAATAAAATCAGTAGCAACATCTTCTCAGGGCCCAGAGTGTGGGTGGCAGCCTTCCCCTGGAAGGGGCAGAAATGGAAGAAGACACGCAGAAAGAAGCACCCTTAATTATTACTGCATTCTCCGCCCTGTTTTTAGAAAAGCTTAATGAATGGAACCATATTTCAGCCTGGAAACAAAACTGGGACCCAGCATCCAAAGGAACTATTAAAACAAGAATAAACATGTTCAGTGTCCACCCCTTGTCCATGTCATTCCAAATATAAATGCAGAGAAACTTAAGCAGCTTCACTTCTATACATTTCCTCATCAGGAATCTAGGGCTAACATTAAATCCTCAAACATAGGATTTAAATAAACTATTATAGCTGTAGTGGTGCCATGAAAGTCAGGGCATTATCACTGTATCGCCAATTTCTGGGTGATAATACTCAGGCTGGCTCATAAAAAAAACAGACTCCTGTCTATTCTTAGAAAAATTTAACCCTATCCAGATCTTGCTTACTAATGCTCCAATATGCAGATATTGAGACCTTAGCCCTAAAGTGGAACCACATCCCACTCTCCAGGGAAATTAGCTGGCCTTTTGGTCACAGCCCCTGCAGAAGAGGTCTCCAGATAACTGCCTTAAATTACATCCCACCCCAGGCAATACCTTGTCAGACAATTTGACTTTGACACAGATGTCCTTTTAAGACAGAGGCCCAATACTAATGAATTTAATCATCTCAAAACTGTAGCATTACCACAAATGCATGGCTCAAATATTTTTACATTGTTATAAGATAAAATGTTCATATAAAAACAGCAATTCTATTAGGTCAGTGCATTTACTAAGCAGTATTCCCATGAGCGTAGCGTCAATGACATCTACCCAAAATGCACCAGGTTTAAGGAGTCCTTTGGTCTTTCATGACATTCGTATTCTTAAATTAGCTGGCTAGAATGTGAACAAAGCTTAGTTTAAAAAAAAAGTATAATCCTAGAACTACAATGGGATAGTTTCAAAAACCATGATGTTTTTAAAACCTCATTTACTCTATTTCATTTTTAAAATGGGAAAGTGCATGTACATATTCTAAGATTGGGAAGTATTCAATAAGATTATTATTACCACGTTGAGCAATAGATCCACATGTATGTAAGTCAGTTTGCTCATATTCTCCAAGGGGTCTCTTAAAATCTCATTTCTCAGGGGTATGTTACAACAAATAGGATCAAATCCCTTCTTACATCCCAAACAACAAAATACCCAATTCCCCTCTTATAAACACCAGTAAGAGTTAAGGCATGTCAGATCATTATCCTGAAAAATATTTCCACCCACATATAAATAGCTCTTTTAAAGGAGATCAAGAATAGAAAAAAAGTCTTAAAGCATAGACACAAAACAGTGATTCTATTTTTTCTTTACATTTCTGAATTGGCTCACTGAATAACAATGTGCTTTATCCCCTTTACAATAAGCAGAGAAAATTATTAGAATGGTGTTATACGAGAATATGTAATGGCATGGGGAAATGTTCATTCTGCTATACATGGTTAAAATCATAAAAAACACTTTTCAAAACAACATGTATATTAAGATCCTAATTTTATAGTGAAAAACACACACACCATACCACATAAAACACAGCTGCACCCATATAAACCTGGTGGGGGGGGGAGAAGTAAAATTAATTTCTCCAAAATATTATCTCTAAATAGTTGGGCTGCTAATGAATTTTTTTTCTTTTTAGTTTTCAATATTTTCCTATTTTTCTACAATGACCATGACCTTTAGCATAGGATATTATGGAAATTAAATGAGATGATACTTAAGTACAGCACAAAACTCAGTGTCTACACATAAGTAAGCATTCAATAACCATTAGTTTAAAAATCCAATGCAAAAAAAAAAAAAAAATCCAATGCATAAAAATGTATACATACAAAAATAAATTAAGGGCACCTGAGTGGCTCAGTCATTAAGCGTCTGCCTTCAGCTCAGGTCATGATCCCAGGATCCTGGGATGGAGTCCCACATGGGGCTCCCTGCTCCACAGGAAGCCTGCTTCTCCCTCTCCCACTCCCCTTGCTTGTGTTCCTGCTCTCGCTTTCTCTGTCTCTGTCAAATAAATAAAATCTTTAAAAAATAAAATAAAATAAAAAGGGTAAAATATTGCCTACACAGATTATGTTGTATTAAAATTATATATCAACTAAAATAAATTTAAAAGATTTTTAGAGGGGCGCCTGGGCAGCTCAGTCTAAGCATCCGACTCTTGATTTTGGCTTAGGTCATGTTCTCAGGGTCCCTGCTTGGGATTCTCTCTCTCCCTCTGTCACCCCCCACCTCACCCCCTGTGCACACTCTCACTCTCTCTCTCAAAAAAAAAAAAAGGGGCTCCTGGGTGGCTCAGTTGGTTAAGCGACTGCCTTCGGCTCAGGTCATGATCCTGGAGTCCCGGGATCGAGCCCCACATCGGGCTCCCTGCTCAGCGGGGAGTCTGCTCCTCCCTCTGACCCTCCTCCCTCTCATGCTCTCTGTCTCTCATTCTCTCTCTCACAAATCTTAAAAAAAAAAAAAGATTTAAAATATTTTTAGAGTAATGAAAATAGAGTTAGTGCCTTTTATTCTTACAATTTTATTTAAGTTCCTTTTTTTTAAGGTGTCCTTATATTGGGAGATGACCTCAAGAAACCTGGAATTCACAGAGGACCCGGTATTGTTTTGTTTTGTTAATCAGAAGACAGTATAATATTGTAAATTAGTAGGCTCATGGAAGGGTATACTGAACACACTTTTCAAAATGGTGCTTTGTTTTTATGCTTTGCTAGAAACTGTGAGCTGATTTTACAAGGACTCAAAGAGGGAGATATAACCACCCTATCATAACAAAGCTATCATTTTCCATGACAAAGTACTGCTTTTCTTCGAAGGTCCTCAAAGCTATTTATTTTCAAAGATGCTGTTGTAATTCAGTGGTGTGCTGGAGGGACACAGCTAAATTCGATAGGGACTAATGAGTGACCAGGAGAAAGATCAAAAGAACCCACATCACCGGATACACACAGTAATGAAAATCCCATTGAGTCAAAATACTCAATCCAAATCCTTTCCTTCAAACCATTAAACTAAAAAATCCCAAAAGAAGACAGCCCTGGGAGCGTGAAGGGGCAGACCACAAAGCCTGTTCCAAATGCTTACTCCTTACACACTCAGGTTCGCCACCGCCATTTTAACAGTGCAGGATGGCCCATCCACTTGGCCCCAGCCTTGGGAAGTGGATCTTGGTGACTAGCAAGTAACTCATGGTACTGCAGGTGAGATGGCACAGCAAAAGGTAAAGAATAGGACGGCACTGTTGCCTAACTTTCTTCTATTCACTGAAAGACACTTTAACCCCCATGATTATATCTGAAGCTCATCTTCAGAGAAGACTACAAACAGGGAGGAGCTAGGTAACCAAGAGGAAGGAGGTAACTGAGAATCAGAAGAGCACAGGGACTCAAAAACATTCACATGATAAAGGCAGAGACATGATTCCAAAGCCAAGGCTATCCAATTCCATGCAGATGCAAAAAAACAAACACAAAGGGACAGAGGTGCCCAATTGCCTAGAACATTCCATTTACCGGGCTAGGCTTTCCTTGGAAAGGATTTTATTTAACTATTCTTGATAAGCACTGAAAAACTACAACCAAAACCAAATTAAACAAAGAAAAAAATTCAACAGTGTTTGTTCAAAGGCTGGAGGATGGGGTTGCCCTTCTTTCCCTCCACTTTATTTTCTCTTCCTTTCCTGTTTCATCTTTCTTATGAAAGCAGCCACACTCCCCCATCTGTTGCCTGACAATGACAGGGGATCTACTTGCCCACAAACTAAATTCATTCATCAGTCTGCTCTCATTCGACCCAGACAATGCCTCAAAGCACTATTAAAATTTTTATTCCAAAAAGAACCTTCATATGCAGCCACTTTGAAAAACTGGCATTTTCTTAAAAAGATAAACATGTGTTTATCATACAATCCAGCAACTTCACACCTAGGTACCTATCCAAGTGAAATGAAAACATATGTCCACATGAAAACTTATACACAGAGGTTCATAGCAGCATTATTCATCATAATCAAAAAGTGAAAACTCAAATGTCCATCAACTGTGAGTGGCTAAATAACATATGTACGTTCATACACTGGAATGGAGTACCATTCAGCAATAAAACAGAAGAACTGATTCATGCTACAGCACAGACAAACCTCAAAAACATGCTAAGTAAAAAGAAAAAAAAAAGGAAAAACAAAAACAAAAAATACCAACTATATATTGTATAAGTCCATTTATATCTAGAAAGTAAAATCTAGAGAGACAGAAAATATATTTGTGGTTGCCTAGGGCTTGGGGTGGGAAAAAGGACTCACAGTAAATGGGCATGAAGAATTTTATTGTGGTGATGAAAATGTTCCAAAACTGGATTGTGGTGATGCACATCTCTGTAAATTCACTAAAAACCATTGAATCGTATAGGTAATATGAGTGAATTTTACAGCATGCATATTATACCTCAATAAAGTTGTAAGAAAAAAAGTTTGCAGTGCATGTAATAGTCTATCTACAATTAAGGTTTGCATTATATACCTGTGAAGCAGCCAGAACAATTGCCCCTCTTTAACAAAAATTTCACAAAATTCAATAGACTCATTTTATTGGCAAAAACAACAAAGACTTTTCAAGTCTGTGATGCTAGAGAGCAGAGATGTAACTTTAACAATGACTTTGACTCTTTAAAGAAAATGAAAGACAAAACTCTGCTCTACAATTCAGGGGGAGGGGGACAGAATAGAGATGGCTAATTGAAATAAGCACATTCAGGATATTTTCAGAAAAATCTGGCTGAATGTTTCCAGTAAGATCAGAATTAGATAATAAACAAGTTCAGATATGTTTTTGCTACTAATGGAAATTGTTTTTTTAACCATTGAGTCTCTGGGTATCTGAATGCTCAATCCAATTATCTCTCAAAGAGTAAATTACAGATGTCAGCATATTAGTATTGTCCATCTCTTTTTTTAAAAAAACGTATGTTTTGGGGCACCTGGATGGTGCAATCAGTTGGGCATCTGACTCTTGGTTCTGGCTCAGGTCATGATCTCAGGGTGGTGGGATTGAGCCCCACATGGGGCTCCGTGCTCAGCACAGAGTCTATTTGATATTCACTCTCCCTTAGCCTCTCCCTGCCACGCTCTCTCTCTCTCTCTCAAATAAATAAATCTTTAAAAAAAAAAAAAAAAAGTATGTTTCTTTGGTCTGTCAAAGACCTAACTGGGCATAATTTTAGCTAGAGATGGAGGAGGAGAATTTCCCAGGTGCTCTGAATGCTTTTCAAAAAGCAAATTTTGGACTAGAGGTCAGTGAGATTATATCAGATTTATACAATAGTTCAACAATAGCTCCTAAATTGGGGTTGGGGGAAGCTTACTTACATACTACCCAAAATTGGCTTTTCTCTATAAGCCTTTACTGAGTGACTAGACTACAAAGCATTAGACTACAAAGACAAGTTGCTCATAATCTAAGAGAGGAAACGGTCATGTAAGCAGATATATTACAGTTCAGCTCTAAGTAGAAATTGAGCTGGAAAAACAGAGAGCAGGACTACTCTCTCCGGGGCTTCCGTGATGTCTCACAGAAGTCATGCCTTTTGAGTTCAGTCTTAAAGAATGAATAGGAGTTTGCCAGGTAAGGGGAGGCATTCCAAGAAAAAGGAATCCCAAATCATTTGAGAGCAGGACTTGTTCAGGAAAATGGCCTGTGCTGCCAAAGAGGGTAGAAATGGGCACTGGGGCTGGACAAAGAGCAGAGGCCCAGATCATAGACATGTATGCCATGTTGACAAATTGGCAGTGGGGGCCACCGAAAAGGAATTTTCAACTGGAAAGTGAGATGATCCAATTTTCATGTTAGAAATCACATTCTAGTAGCAATGTGGAGGACAGTATTGAGAGGAGAAAACCTGAAAGCAAGTGCATTGACCCCAAATGGCAGGGAGGATGGTACAGATTAAGAGATATTTAAGAGACAGAATTTCTAGAACTCAATATTTGGTTGGGGGGGGAAGGGCAGTGACAGAAGGGACAAGTTTAAGGAAGATTCCCAGATTTCTGGGGACAACTGGGTAGATGGTACTGCCATTAACAAAAATAGACACACAAGGGAAGGGCATGTCAACTGAGGAGACCAAGACACTCTACGATGTTCAAGACTGTCCAGTACACAACTGAATATATGAAATCCAAAAGTTTAAGACTACAGCAATTTCCCAGTACATATTTTATATGCAGAACTCTCTTTAGGTGGCAGTTGAGGCAATTCATCTTTATTCATTTGACAGATTTTATCGCACGCTTCCCAGATTCAGGGCAGTCCACTGAGGGTTCGATGAGGCTTCTGTACATGGTGGAAAGAGCTCTAGACACAGAGTCAAGACTCTGATGACAAATATTGGCTTTGCATCTGCTCTGTGATCTCCAGCACTTGCCCACTCTGATCTTCTGTAAAATGCAGATGAGTTCTTCTGCTCAGCACTGCTGGGAGGGTTAAATAAGACAATTGCATGGAAAGGCATAGCATGATACCAGACACATTGTAGGTGATCAGTAGAAGTTGGTAGAACGCAACCTCTAGTTACTCTGCATACTCGGAGAGCTCGTGAGCTGGTGGGGAAGGCGAGCTAGGTAACATAAAAATGCTATAATATACTGTAAAAGATAATGGTCACCTCTACAGAGATATAAAGAGTGATGGGCAGTCAAAGGAAGGAGAGGCGACCTATAGGAAAGATTTAGAGGACTTTCCTGTAAGCTGGGCCTGCAGAATGGGTAGGATTTAGACCTGCAGAGAGACAAGAGGGCAAGCGCAGTGGTAGGGAAAGGCAGAATAACAGAAGCACAAGCTTCTGCTCAGAGAAGCTGGCTTTTTACTAAGGCTCTGACACTCCCAAGCTGCGTGACTTTGGACAAAATAATGAACCCAAATGAGAATAACGGCAACTATCTTTCAGTCACCATTCGGATTTAATGAGATAAAATATGTAAGATTCTTAACACAGGGCGCCTGTCAGCTGGCATCATACTTCGCAGAAATGAAGAGGCAGAAACTGAGGGAAGGTCAATTTGGCTAGTGTACGGTTCACAATGCTGAGCAGTGGGCATAAAGTTAAAAGCAGACTAAAAGGTTAAAAGAAGAGAGAGAGAGGGGATTATGGACTTAATTCTGCAGGCAAGAAGTACCACTGATGGTTTTAGAGCAGGAAAGGAAGATGCCTGCCCTTTATCTTTCCAAATATCAGAGTTTATATTTACAATATAAGGAACTTTAATTATAAAATGATCTGCTTTCTGCCCCATGCTTGACTGCACACAAGTTTTCAATAACAACATATAGAGGTTGAAAGGACTAATTTTAGACCTGCTTTAAAAAAAAAAGGGGGGGGGGGGTGCCTGGGTGGCTCAGTTGGTTAAGCGACTGCCTTCGGCTCAAGTCATGATCCTGGAGTCCCGGGATCGAGTCCCACATCGGGCTCCCTGCTCAGCAGGGAGTCTGCTTCTCCCTCTGACCCTCCCCCTCTCATGCTCTCTATCTCATTCTCTCTCTCAAATAAATAAAATCTTAAAAAAAAAAGAAAAAACTGGCTGAAATTCCTATAGCACATACTTACACATAGTTTTTTAAAATTGTGTGTGTGTGTGTCCTGTATCACTAAAAAAATACAAAACCCTCGGGCCATGGCGGCTTCAGATACCAGCACAGTATTCAGAACATAAGACTAAGAGAATATTTACTGATTTTTCTTTTTATTAATCATAACTGCAATATACTGGTGCTGATATGAGAAACACTGATCATTTTTTCCATATATACATATGTATTTATAATACATGTATTTATGTATGCACATATACACATATAGTAACTCATGTGTAGGACTAATCTGAAGCATTTTTTTTTTTATAATTATCACACTCATATTCTTTTTCCAGCAAGTTTTCCTCCAAACCTTAAACCCTTCTCACTCTTCATTTGCCATTGAACTCCCACTGAAGTTAAAAATAATCAAATTTCCAATTCAGATATGCATAGCACTTTTCTTCCAAGGAGCTTTGGTTGCTTTATAATTAGTCTCAAGTATATTAAGTCCTGTGAGATAGTAGCTATAAAATACTATATAACCTCACTGGCCTGTAAAACAGAGTAAATATTCTTCCTAAATGTTCACCCCAGAAAAGTGATGACATGGAGGAAGTCACTTTTTTTGTTATTCAAATGTTAACCTAGATTTTCCCCATCCACCTACTCTGTATCACAGCAGTTGTTAACTATAAATATACCAGTAAGTCATTTTTTCCAAGCATTTATTGAGTGCCTACCATTAGCCAGAGACTATGAAAGGCTGGAGAGAAATGGACTAAAAGAGAAATAAATCTTGGTCCCTGCCTTGAAGGAATTCTCAGTTAAGTGGAGAAGACAGACCCATTCTCAGCTGATAGTAAGACTAACACAAACCAGCCTGGCTGAAGGAGTTGAGGAGCCCAATGGAGTGAGAAATATGGAAAAAAGTATATCAAATCATACCCTTAAATCCCAATTCCAGGATCTATAAATTACTCCCAAAATAGGTGCCGAAAATGTTCAGACCAAATTGTGCACTTAAGATTTCCTAAGGTAAGTTGGATTTCCTGGCTTTTTTTTTTTTTCCTGCTGCTGCAATTGGGTCGTCCCACCTTGATTCCTAAAGCAAACAAAGCTTTCCACCCAGAATGAAATGCAGGCTGTGCATTTAACCAGAATTCCATTGCTTACTAGTAAACGCTTATGAGTAAATATTAAGTTTGCATTCAGATACTAAAGATTTTAGGCTCTTCATCTTTGTATCTCAGAGCCCAGCTCAATATCTGGCAGAAGAGATGGGATATGAATGACTGTTGACTTAACTGAATGAATTACAAGGCCACACTATTGTACGATGATAACACACCCACCAGGAAAGTAAAAACATCTTGGGACTTCAAGAGCTAGTCACTCCTAATAACTGGAAATTGTATAAATCTTACAACCTGTCGTTTTTCACTTAACATTCTAGCATAAGTGTTTTCTCATTTAATCAAAAATTCTTGGCTGCCTGAGTGGCTCAGTCGGTTAAGCGTCTGCCTCTGGCTCAGGTCATGACCTCAGGGTCCTGGGATATAGCCCCGGGTCAGGCTCCCTGCTCAGCAGGGAGTGTGCTTCTCCCTCTCCCCCACTGCTCATGCTCTCTCTCTCTCAAATAAATAAAATCTTTAAAAAAAAGTTAAAAAAAATTCTCAACCCCATGTCGTCGGGCTCAGCAGGGAATCTGCTTGAGGATTCTCTCCCTCTCTCTCTGCCCCTTCCCTCACTCACACTCTCTCCCTTCCTCCCTCCCTCCCTCTCTCTCTCTCTCTCTCTCTAAAAGAAATAAATCTTTAAAAAAAATTCTCAGTGTGTGTCACTTTAGAAGCTAGGTAAGCATGACTACGTCATAATTTTTCTAACCATTCCCATTTATTGGAATAGTCCAAAGGTCCTTTTACTTTTCATTTTCATGAATAATATTGTGGTGAATATTTTTGTGTATAAAGGTTTGTATGGATTTCTGATTATTTTGTGAACAGGAACCCCAAAGTAGAATTAAAAGGTCATATATTTAAAGTTCATATGATGTACTGACAAACTGCTTTTAAACAAAGCTTAAAGTCATTCTGATTGCAGGATATAAAAGTACTAGTTTCACTGGACCTTCGCCAGGTTTAAGCATTCTGAATTTTTTAAATCAATGCTAGTTTGCAAACTGAAAATACATCTGACAAATAAATGTAAATAATCCCCTTTGCTTAACCAGTTTCAAAGCAAGAGTACCCTTAAAAGACTTGAGAATGCATCACAGGGTAAGCTGTTTAAATAGGGGCTTACCTTGGAAAATGATGCTGTGTTTATTCTTAGAATCTACAGTTTCAGGTATCTTTTATCTTTACTGGTAACCTTCTCAAAGGCAAATTTAGAGTCCTTCACTTCGTAAATATTCATATTACATTAAATTCTGGTGCTTGCTTTTCACTTGTGGGCTCCACAACATAATGAAATGCATGTATTTTTTAAATTAGAAAGCACTCTACACTAAATATCAATGCTGACCAAACCCCAACACCTCCCTAAAGAACTCAAGGACTTTCAGAAAGTTCTCTTCTTCAGGGTTTTAATTTTTTTTAACTTCATTGTTCTTAATCATTCTGAATTAAGGATTATGTTGCATGACCTTTCAGAGAGACTTGACTTTGTTGCAACAAAACTCACTTATGTATTATACTGCTACTCTTTTCTATGAACATATGACAAGAGATGGAACAATGATTCTGAGATTCCATTTTATTTCAAGTTCTACTATATATTTTGTTCTAACCTTAACCATCCCTAAAAATGTCCCTCTTCAAAAAAAAAAAAAGAGAGAGAGACTGCAAACCTGTTGCTCATAATTGAAATTCTCAAGTGAATAATGCTACATTTATGACTCCCAGTTATTGTAAGAATTAAATGAGATAATGTGAAAACATTCTCAAGAACTACAGAACTTCCTTTCCTCAAGTTTTTTGACTCGGATCCAGAACTTTGAATATCAAATTTTAGAAAAAGAAAGAACAGCATATAACGTACTATAACCCAAGAGAGAGCAAACTCAAAGCCCAATTCCTCACTGCTTGACCTAAAGACAACACAGCCATTAGCGGTAGGCTGCTCTCCTTAATACACACACACAACATACAAATGTACATGCAGACATACATACAAATCCTCCACTCTTAAAAGGCATAAGCATTTCAAATAATTTTCACAGGAACAATTGACACTGCTAGAAAAAAACAAAAGCTAATGAAGTGATTGCTCCTGTCACTAAAAGAGTGAATGGCAGGCCTTTGGGTTTTGCACAAGAGTAAAACTTCAAACACATTTCGCAGGCCGACAAAGAGTAACTTTTTATTTTGTCAAACAAAGGTATTTAGGAAAGAAAAAACTAGCACAATACTATTTTACCACTTTACCACTTACTTCCTTAAGTTGAATAACCTCAGCTTTAATTAAAATTTAGTACGTTGCCAGAATTTCACTAAACCTATAAAAAAAAGTCTCAGAACAGAACCTGGGAATAACTTATCTAGACTATACTGGATTTAAGCACACCAGTGTCCCCTCCACATTACTATTTCTTGTCCGTATTTCCCTGCGGCTACTTCTTTTTGTCCTCCACTGTCTGCCAACAGAGCAGTCACCTCTCCAGGACTCAATTCAGAAACCAAGGTCAGGGCAACTTTGATTGAGGGACACAATGCCCACAGATGGGCAAATTTCCAATGGCAAGATCATCCTTAATTTTCCTGCCCTAATTGGCTGGGTTAAATCATTTCCAAAAGTAAAGGTTTTTCTCTTTGGAATATAAAGGTGGAGAGAGATAAGGAGGAAAGATAAAAGATAAAATGAGTGTAAATAATAATATAATAAACCCACCTACTGAATTTAATCCTTGTTCAGAAGTTAGTTCTTTTCAGAAATTAAGTAATACACAGAATTTTCACATGAAAACAAGCTGCAGAAACACATTATATCTGTCTTTTTTATGAAAACCCTAACATATCAGAATAACTTTTTTAAATCATGAGTTACAAAAGATGACTAATATTTTTTAACGTTTTCTTCACTGTGAAAGTCTACTTTCAGATTTTGCATGGTATTAAAGAAACAGTTGGACGAAATGCCACAATTATAAAAACTGACAAAAAGAATTTTTTTAGGAACAAACTACTAATTCTCAAATTAGCACTAATAGGCTAAATCCTCCATGTAATTTTGCATGTATATTCATGAGAGCAAAGAGTTTCTCCTACTTTAGATTTTTAAAATACTCCTTTAAGTAAAAAGACTCTCAATGTCTAAACCCACAAGTACTATCATAGATCAAAATATTGATAGTGACTTAGGCTTACTTCTAATTAAATATAAAAAAAATATCTTCTGGTTTGAAAATACGAATGCTTACATTTCTCTTGAGCATTAGAAAGAGTTGCTGCATAATTTTCCAAAATCAGAAACAAGATCAGTATATAACATTTTCCTCAGCTACTAGACACTCCCAAAAAAGACCATGACACAGGATGAGTCCCACTTCACCTTCTCTTCTAGCACACTCTCCCAACCTCCACAGATGATTGAGATTTCAAATGACCTTAATCACTCAAGCCACACTAAGTTAAACATTCTTCACTATGAAAACCTTGACTTTCCTTGAATCTTGAGGTACTGGAATCTTGATATCCTTAGTAGTTTCGTTTATTTTGAAAATACTTTCAAAATAGTTCTAGGATTTAGATGAAAAAAACTGTCAGAAAATACACTATTCCTATTTTGTTTAAAAATTTCTTAAGTCTTCATAATCAATAACAATCACCATTGTTTTTATAATGTATTTCCCTACATATTTGGCTTGATTTAACCAGCCTGTGGTAGCCTGGGGTTTTGTTTATATGTCTTCTTTCTTTCTTTCTTTTTCTTTTTTTCCCTTCTTCCTTCCAACCTAATTGAACTACATACCATCCTATAATGGATATTTGTTGGGAAATTCTGAATCAGGAAAATTATGGTGGAATTAATTCCCTTCCCTCAAAAATATGCCACAGATATAAAGTCAAACAAGAATATATTATCAAATTTACATAGCCAAGGATCTCTAAATGATACAAAAATTTTCAAACTTCATATGATCCAAGAGGAAAATGGATACCAGAGAGCATCCTGGGACAGCGTTCAGTCTATCACACATAGTCATACCCTAGTGGAGTCACTAAGGATACTTTCCCTCTCCTGCTGAATAATTCCCTGCCTTCCACTGCCCCTCAGATCCCATGACTCATCCTTCTTTCATTCACCATGTGCCAGGCATTGTTCTAAGGAACAATGGTGAGCAGAAGTAATGATGGCTCCTGCCCAATGGAGCTCTTCATCTGGCCTCGATCCTCTCAACACCACTAGGCAATAGAGTGTGGGCGTGAGGCAATGCTCTTATGCAGGTTCACTGCTAACATTTGCAAAGTTCAGGACAAGAGTACCCCTGGAGGCTGACCTCCATATGTCTAAATATTTAAAGGTATAAATTAAGCTAATGAATATGTTTTATTCTCATAATGGCCTGAAAGACCAGGTTTGAATGGAGAATTCTAGCCAAAATGTAGGGTGCCAGAGGTGCAAGGTACCCTTCTCCATCCACCTCCAGCTCTATCCAGCACAAGGGACCTCATCTGTGCATACTTGTGGGCACCCAAGCCAGCTCATCAAGCTCCATTCACACTCCCTGCAAATAGGTGCTTCTTAAACACTCCTTGGGTCTAAGGGTGTGCACACTGGCTTCCCTTGTCTGTCCTCAATAAGAACCCCCTTGAAGAGACCCAAGCAGGCCCCAGAAGCAGGCTTGGGGCTTTGGGGCAGGGAAATCAGTATCCAGAGAGTGTTTCAGAAGGCTCAGCTCAGGCTCCCGGTGCGAACATTCACTAGGCTCTGTAGACTCCTTGCTCTATGGGGAGGGGCAGACAGCGGGGCCAGAGGAAGGGCCTCTCACCCAGTGCTAAGGGCATTAGTGTGCTCTCTACAGAGGCAGGAGATTCAATTTTTCAGTATCAGTCTGAAGAGCAGCCCTGAGCGACAGAGGAAAAGAGGAGTCAAGGGCAAAGGAAAAACAACATCCTTTCCTGATGCCCTCCTACCCCTGTGTTCTTCACCCAGATGGCCAACAGCAGCAGAGCGAAGGGAAGAGGCCCGGCACTCTGCTGTTGCAGGGTGCTGTCTCCCTGTAACGCCACACTGAGTACACAGCCCAGGAGAGTCAGGTAAAGAGAAAGGAAACGAGAAGGAAGCTGGAAGGGAACTGATACTTATTAAGCTTCCGCCGAAGGCCAGTTCTGCCCACCTCAGAAATACAGAAAGGCAAACAAACAGACAAAAAAATCCAACATATTTAAAAAGTTTAAAAAGTTGTCTATTAAATTATACCCCCAAAATTTTTTTAAGTAAAGTGCCTTTCCCACCACCGGCTTGGCTCTGCAGTTTGTGAGCCTCCTATGGCAGAGCCGCCAACTCAGCAACTCCCACTGTCAAAACAATCATCGGTGCTTCCAATTTGGGAGCATCTCACACTTGCTTTACTCACAAATGGCAGAGACCATGCAATGCCTAACTAACCAGGGGTGGCAGGACTCTGGGAAACCCCACCCCCGACCATGCAGATGCAGTACATACTCTCCTGGGCTCACCTGCTGGATGCTTCCACCCGACTCATTCCCTACTCGGTCCCGCCCAGCAGAGACACCCGGCAGGCAGGCTGCCCCACATGCCCACCACAGCGGTTAACTCCTCTTCCTCTAGGCACTGGGCAAATGCTGTGGGCTTCAGAGAAATACTTACCAGGTCCGTGCCAGCCCACAAGTCCCCAAAGCTCTCCATTAAGTTACTTTCTGCATTGTGTTATACTTTCATCTCCAGTGTAATTCTCCCCTTCTTCCTCCATACCAGCCCTCACCCGCACAGGAATTCAAGTTCCTTCCCATCCTTTCTCCTGACATATCTCTTTTATTCGACTTGACTTATTTGTTTATTTGTGAGTTCTTTGGGACAGAGTGTGTATGATCAAACCTTATATATCAGGCACTAAGATATGAGGGAAGGAGTTTTTGAACATGGCTTCCATGTTCAAGAACCATGTATTTTACATATGTTTTCTCATTTACTCATCACAAAACTTTACAACCATCATTACTATCCACATTTTTATCCACTGAGCTTAGAAAAATTAAGCAAGTTACTCAAGATGACAAACCTAGAAAATGTGTGAAGGCACCCAACAGAGTTCTCCCTGTACCTGTGAAACTCCAAAGTTACCCTCTTCCCACTGCATTAGCTAACTGCCTGATGAATGGCTGACTCTATAGAGATGCTTATGTGTTGATGGTTTGCTACATGGGGCCTCAAATAGCCTTATAAGGGCTGAGGTACAATAACAAGAGTAAAATACTCTATTAACCAGATTTTATAGTTTAAAAAGAACTTTAAAAATAATTTTCAAACACCGAGATAGCAGAAAGAATAAGGATAAAAACAGAATGAAAGAGAAAACAAAGAAACTAACTTGATTAATAAACCAAAAGATGATACTGTGAAAGGACCAAGAGAAGAAACAAATCACAGGCCACGCCATTTTTAAAAAAAAAAGGAAGGAAAACACAAATAAACAATGTTACAAATGAAAAAGGGACACAACTGCCAATTTGGTATTAAGAGAATAGTACATATTTATGACAATAAATTTGGAACACTAAACCAAGTGGATAATTTTCTAGGAAAATATAAATGTATCAATTCATTCAGTGACTAATTACTGAAGACCTTCTATTTGCTGAGCAGTGGGGCTATCACAATCAACAAACAGATAAAGTCCCTCCCATTATGGAGACTTCCTTTGGAGGCTGCGGGGCGTAGGGTTGAGGGACATAAAGAAATAAATGTATAGCATGTCATATGGTAATACACACCATGAGGAAGAACAAAGACGGTTGGCAGAGGGAGACCAGGAAGAAGGAACATCTTTCAAAGCACTGTTCAGAGAAGGATAGAGCCATGCGGGTCAAAGGGGAAGGGAGCTGGAGTGTACTTGGCTTGTTCAAGTAAATGAGGAGTAAATGCGCATTATCATCTGGTGTGTACTTTAAAAGAAGCATTCAAGGGGCGCCTAGGTGACTTAGTCAGTTAAGCACCCTGGCTCAGGTCATGATCTCAGAGTCATGAGATCAAGCTCTGCATCCGGCTCTGTGCTGGGCATGGAGCCTGCTTGGGATTCTCTGCCCCCCTCTCCCTCTGCCCCTCCACCCCACTCTCTCCCTCTCTCTAAAATAAAAGAAGCATCCAAGGTCAAAATAAGACCCAAAAGAGGTAAAAATACTGCACAGACCAATATCTACACAAGAAACTAGAAAAGCCATTTAAAAAACAAACAAACCCATTTAGAAATGCACCAAAAATAATAAAATACCTAAGAATAAGTTTAACCAAGGAGGTGAAAGACCTGTACTCTAAAAACTATAAAATACTGATGAAAAAAATTCAAGGCAACAAAAGGGAATGGAAAGACATTCCATGTTCATGCGTTGGATGAATAAATACTGTTAAAATATCTATAATGCCCAAAGCAATCTACGATTTAATGCAATCCCTATCAAATTACCAACAGCATTTTTGGAAGAACTAGAACAATCTTCAAATTTTTTTTTTTTTAAAGATTTTATTTATTTATTTGAGAGAGAGAGAGAATGAGAGACAGAGAGCATGAGAGGGAGGAGGGTCAGAGGGAGAAGCAGACTCCTTGCCAAGCAGGGAGCCCGATGCGGGACTCGATCCCAGGACTCCAGGATCATGACCTGAGCCGAAGGCAGTCGCTTAACCAACTGAGCCACCCAAGCGCCCCCAATCTTCAAATTTGTATGGAACCACAAAAGACCCCAAAGAGTCAAAGTAATCTTGAGAAAGAAAAAAAAAAACAAAAAACAAAAACTTGAGGTATCACAATTCCAGACTTCAAGTCACATTACAAACCTGCAGTAATCAAAACAGTATGGTACTGGCATAAAAACAGACATATAGATCAATGGAATAGAATGGAAAACCTAAAAATAATCCCACATTGATATGGTCAGTTAATCTTTAACAAAGGAGGAAAGACTATATAATAGGAAAAACACAGTCTCTTCAACAAATGGTGTTGGGAAAACTGGACAGCTACATGCAAAAGAATTAAACTGGACCACTTTCTTACACCATATATGAAAGTAAACTCAAAATGGATTAAAAACTTAAATAAGAGACTTGAAACCATAACAATCCTAGAAGAGAGGCCATGCAGTAATTTCTCTGACACTGGCCACATAGCAACATTTTTCTAGATATATCTCCTGAGGCAAGAGAAATAAAAGCAAAAGTATACTATTGGGACTATATCAAAATAAAAAGTTTCTGCACCATGAAAGAAATATCAAAACTAAAAGGCCACCTAATGAATGGGAGAAGATATTTGCAAATGACATATCCAATAAAGGGTTAGTATCCAAAATATATAAAGAACTTATACAACTTAATACCCAAAAAACAAATAATCTGATTAAAATGGGCAGGAGACATCAACAGACATTTCTCTAAAGAAAACATACAGACACATGAAAAGATGCTCAACATCACTCATCATCAGGGAAATTCAATCAAAACCACAATGAGATATCACATCACTTCAGATGATATGATGGCTAAAATCAAAAACACAAGATACAACAAGTGTTGGCAAGGATGTGGAGAAAAAGGAACCCTCTGGCACTGCTGATGGGAGTGTAAACTGGTGCAGCCACTGTGGAATACAGTACAGAGGTTCATCAAAAAGTTAAAAATAGAACTACCTTATGATCCAATAATTGCACTACTAGGTATTTACCCCAAAATACAAAAACACAGAGATTCATGCACCCCTATGTTTACTGCAGCATTACTTACAATAGCCAAATTACAAGAAGTAACCCAAGTGTCCATCGATAGATGAATGGATAAAGAAGACACACACACACACACACACACACACACACACACACACACACACACACAGGAATATTATTCAGCCATGAAAAAGAATGAAATCTTGCCATTTGCAATAACATGGATGGAGCTAGAGAATATAATGCTAAGCAAATAAATCAGAGAAAGACATACAATATGATTTCACTCATGCATAATTTAAGAAATAAACAAAGGGAAAAAAGGGGGGACGGGGGAGCAAACCAAGAAACAGACTCTTAGACTACAGAGAACAAACTGATGGTTACCAGAGGGGAGATGGGTGTGGGGATGGGTGAAAGAGGTGATGGGGATTAAAGAGCACACCTTATCAGGATGAGCACTGAGTAAGTATAGAATTGTTGAATCACTACATTGTACACCTGAAACTAATATAACACTGTATGTTAATTACAATGGATTTAAAATTAAAAACTTAATTTAAAAAGAAAAAGAAAACAATAATAAAAAAACCACCTCTAAAAAAAAATGGGTCCAGGGGCACCTGGGTGGCTCAGTCGTTAAGCATCTGCCTTCGGCTCAGGTCATGATCCCAGGGTCCTGGGATCGAGCCCCGCATCGGGCTCCCTGCTCAGTGGGAAGCCTGCTTCTCCCTCTCTCTCTCCCCCACTTGTGTTCCCTCTCTCGCTGTGTCTCTCTGTCAAATAAATAAATAAATAATTTTTAAAAATAAAAAATAAAAAAAATAAATAAATAAATAAAAATGGGTCCAGGTAGCTTTAAAGGTAAATTCCACCAAGCTTTTGAAGAACTGATAATCCCTATATGAAAAGCTTCTGAACATTTATGAGGCTCACAGAATATGGAAAACAAACCAGACAAAGATATATAGAGAGGGCTCTTCTATTCACCTCCACCCCTTTCTCTAGCTAGCAAACACACACACACACACACACACACACACACACACACACACACACACTCTACAGGCCAATGTTCCCCAAACTTCAGTCATTCTAGTACCATCTTCACAATTTTAAGACATCTAGATACCACCTATAGTACATATAAATATTATTTTTTTTTTAAGATTTTATTTATTTATTTGAGAGAGAGAGAGCACATGAGAGGGGGGAGGGTCAGAGGGAGAAGCAGACCCCCTGCCAAGCAGGGAGCCCGATGCGGGACTCGATCCCGGGACTCCAGGATCATGACCTGAGCCGAAGGCAGTCGCTTAACCAACTGAGCCACCCAGGCGCCCTACATATAAATATTATTAATGTTCATTTAAATTGACTACTCTAAAAGATAAATTTTTTATCATTATCAAAAATGAAAAAGTATCACTTACCAAAATTAACTGAATAATTGCATATATATACAATTTTAAAAATATTTATCTACATACTACCTAAGAGTAGGTCACATTCTACCAATACTTGGTACTGGTATACAGACCATATTTTAAGAAACACTAATATAGGCCAAGCTTACTTATGACTCTAGGTATACAAAATTTTAAATATAATATTAGAAAATCTAATACAAAAAATGCTTTTAAAGAACAATATATCATGATAACCAGGTTTTACTCCAGAAATAAAAGAATGGCTTACCATTGGGAAACCAATTGATATGTGTGCACATTAAATATAACATATATACATATATGAACACATATTAATAAAGACACATGTAGATAGACTACAGAGCACATTCAAAACCATTCATTATCTCTTGTGATATAAGTAGTACCCAACTTATAGACAGAAAAACAGGCTGAGGACTGTTATGTAATACATCCAAGGTCTTAGAACTCATACTTTTAGAGCAGTGATTCTCAACCAGGGACAATTTTGCCTCCCAGGGGACATTTTTGATTGTCATGACTGGGTGACTGCTACTGGCATCCAGTGGGTAGAGGTCAGGGATGCTGTTAAATCTCCTACAATGAAATATAGGACAATCCTGCAAGACAAATAACCAGTCCGAAATGTCAACAGTGGTAAGGTTGAGAAACCCTGGCTTAGAGAAAATGAAACCTCGAACTCCAAATCTGATTCCAGGTCCAGGGTTCTTTCATTCTATTACACTGCATCCCTATCACTGAATTAAAACTTTATTTCTATGGAAAAATGCATTTTGAATTCCAAATAACCAACTCTAAAACCTACCTACACGTTATACCTAACTGAATAGTTATAATTAAGAGAAAGGCCAGTTCACTCCACAAGGAGTCTTCTTCCCCAAGTGAAACTATAAGTGAGAAAAGTTAATGAATCCTTTCTACCACCAGGCAATGGGTAGAAGGTGTAAGAGCAGTTGACCAGGGGCACCTGGGTGGCTCAGTCCGTTAAGCATCTGACTTCAGCTCTGGTCATGGCCTCAAGTCCTGTGTAGGGCTCCCCACTCAGAGGGGAGTCTGCTTGTCCCTCTCCTTCCGCCCCTCCCCCTGCTTGTGCTCTCATGCTCTCTCTTTCTCAAATAAATAAAATCTTAAAAAAAAAAAAAAGCAGTTGACCAAAATGTTTGCCCAGCTATTTTTCTCCTCTGACAAGAACATTTCTCTTTGACTCCAATATGCTCTGGAAACCTAGGTTCATTGTTTTAAACTGGCCTGGGAAATTTTATAATAGGCTAGTGTTTTTTAAATACTGTTTGCTTATGTCATTTATACAATTCATGTGTTAGGAGGAAAAAAAAAACAGGCTACTTTAAACAAACAGATATTTTTATCTCTCTGCAACTGTCTAGAAGTGTACTGCTTTCTGAAAGATGGAAGGAGACATAAATATGTTATTTTACTTTTCTTCAGTTAAATCTCATGACCTACTTCTCCTAACCTGTTTTCTACTCTTATACTACAACAGCAGAGAGGAGAAAAAGAACAGTTAATAAGCCACCCTTTGTCAAACACAGAAGCTTTCGTCCATCAATCTCTGGGTACATTCAAGACAAACAAACGAAATATTTCCACCCTTCCCAGTGGTGCAGCTAAACTACAAATTAGAAAACTAAGCCAGTAAACATTTTCTTCAAGATCACAACTGAAGAGCCTGCAAAAGAAACCTGCTGGATTCTCACTGCAGCTAATGCACATCAAGTGTTTGACTTTCAAAATGCATGGATTATAAAAAGCATCAGTGTGTATGGAGGGATGTGTGTAGGATGAGTAGGCGGGGGTATAATAAGAAAGAACAGTATTTTGGTTCTCTAGCAGATTTAATTCCTTCATCCCAACCTCCTACTAATATTTCTGAGAATATGCAATTTACCCCAGAACGTGCCTCTCCAACCTTCCCCCCCTCTGCCTCTTTGCCCTCCAGTCCCTCATCCCCCAAAGGCATCTTAGTGGGGGATAAGCACTCTTGTTTCTTTCACTCCTTCTCCATTTTGCTCCTCCCTGAAGAGAACTCCATTATTCCCTATAGGATTTCTTTTTATGAATACTTTCATCTTGAGCTTTCAAACAACCACAATTATTACTCTGTAAAAGATATTTCTACCAAAATTAGGACAAAAATAAATTATTAAATGTTTAAATAAGCTTCTGGTTTGAGTGTGGAAAATTAAAAATGGCTTAGTAGGACTGTAAAATTTTCTTTAAAAAGATTCCCTTAATTGCTATACTTCATAATTTTTTAAAAAACAAAACAAAAAAAAACCTTCAGCTCTCAACACTAAAGACACTGGCTAAAAAAAGGTAGGATTTTAGTAGTTATTTTCCACAAATACAGGGATTATTATATTATTTTTTTACTTAGCCATCTATTTTTTTAATGGTGTGATCAAAAGCCCAAAAGAGCTTATGGACAAGCAGTTCTAATTATTGTGTAGCCTGCAGCTTTAATTAGTATGAAGCTAATTTAATGGTGACTTATTTTTCCCCTCAGAATTATAACCACAAGCACTTAGTAATAAGAGCCTACCTTCTTGAAAATCTCTAAAAATTAGACTTTGAAATCTGACTGATGATAATATAAATACAATAAATAAATTATTCTGGAAGTATAAAATATTATATTCCTAAATGCAAAATCATAAGCATCAAAAATATAATTAATACACTTATAAGACATCAATCAATATTTCCATTCATTTTCTGGGATAATTCAATAATTCAAATAATTCAAATAGCTTTTAATTAGGATTGACTGGTGTACTGCACACTGCATAACTGCAAATCAATTCCACAACCCACCCTCAAGCTTACTGCACCAATACTTTCATTTCATTCAGCCACCAAATACGTCCAATGTATGTCATGCACAATAGTAGGAGTTAAGAATTCAGTGGGGGACAAAGCAGAAATGGTCCATCAGGGAGCATACAGTTTGGTATTAAATAAGTAAGTATATAAATAAGTGTATGATTATAAACTATGGTAAGTGCAATTAAAGAAACAAACAGTGCTCTAAAGAATATTCCAGAATAAGGGATATACAAAGGCAAAACCAGAAGTATTGTAAGGTTAGCACTGCATAAGGAAAACGTGTAATCCAAAGGACAGAGCTGTATGAGGCAAGCAGATAGAGGTTGATAGGTGGAGGTTTCTAGAAAGGCCTGTAGGAAAGTAGGGGCAGAGGAAGGTAGAAGTTAGGGTAAAGAGAACAGCAACCATTCAGAGAATCAGGGCAATAGGAGTATGACATCACATCAGTGATGCCCAGTGGGGCAACCTGATGGATTCTCTTTTAAATGGTGTCCCTCCCCACAGCCTGCTCACTAGACATTCTGCGGTGCAGGAGAGATTTTAACACATTACTCTGGACCAGAGATCACAAACTCCAATGACCACAGGGGGTAGGCAGGTGAGAAAAATTAACGAAACACCTGCATGTTCACCCTGTGTAAAAGGTAGGAACTGTGGAGACGCAGCTGGGGACCTGCACTGACTGACATCACATGGAGATGCAGGCCCCACATGGGGCCAAGTATCAGGATTTTTTAAAGAGATGCCAGAAGTCTGAATTTTTTTTACATGACATATTCCAATTTTTTAAAAACTATAGTGGGCCAAATAAATCAAGTTTAGGGACCACCATTTTGTAACCTTCCTTCAATATTTTACTTCTGTTATCTATGGAAAAAAAGACTTCTCTTCTTAACTCTTCAACTGGTTTTACTTTTTAATATACCACTAACGCACTATTTCAGACTAAGAAAACAAACAAAAAACTGTAAGACAATGTATTCCACTATTACTGACCTTTAGTCTTTAAGCCTAAAAAATTCATATGTATTTTAGGCATGAATAACATTGCATGTATTTCTATCTTTCTTTAAGAGGCAAGTTATTTACTAAAATAGTTGAGATTGATTACTGATAAAGGATGGAAGATTAATGTAAAAAATAGCATTACTTGCTTTACTTTGGATAAAAGTTTTAAATGAATATCCGGAGCTTGCTGAAATTGCTATAAAAATATCTTTTTCGGGGCACCTGGGTGGCACAGTCAGTTGAGCAACTGACTCTTGGTCCTGGCTCAGGTCGTGATCTCAGGGTCATGAGATCGAACCCCATGTCGGGCTCCACGCTCAGTGAGGAGACTGCGCGAGATTCTCTCTCCTTCTCCCTCTCCCCCTCCTGCTCACGCACTCTCTCTCTCCCCAAATAAATAAATAAATCTTTTAAAAAATATATATATCTTTTTTCCATTCTTGTAAACATGCCTTCTGTGAGGCTGGTTTCTCTACTATGAGTGTTATTAAAACAAAACTTTAAACATTTTGGGTAGACATTATGCCTTGTGAATAGCATGTCATCCGTCCAACCTAGATTAGATATGTTCACAAGCAAGAAGCAAGACCATTTGGAAAATTAGAAACTATAAATACTGGTATACACACAATTTACATTCCAAGTGTGCATATGGAGATTGCTATTTCACTTACAACTATTTGTTTAGTTACAATTGCTGGTCAAGAAAGGTATGAATGTAATAACAATTCTCTATGTTAATTGCTTATACATACACACATTTTCAGAAACCTGTATAATTTTCATAATTATAATTTTCAGAATTCTTTTCTCTTTGTCTATGTTAGGTTTGTCATTTATTATTGAAATGTCATTTTATGTCTTAAACCTAGTAATAAAAAGTATGTGCTTATGTTTTGTATGTGCAGTTCCTATTTTATTTTTCTAGTAATTCAGAGTAGCAGCCTACAACATATTGGAAATTAAAATTAAAAAAAAAAAAAGAACTGGTCCTTCTCCACAGACAGTCTGAGAAATACTGATCTACCCAAGACTGCTAGAAAACAAGCCAGAGTTATTTCAAACAAGGATTTCCCTAGGGCTGTAATTTCCAAAACTTCAGGACATGTGGTTTGGTAATAAACAAGGCATTCAATCACACTGAATCAGAGAATAAGAAAGGTACTGCAAACTGATCTGATCGGTAACAGTCAAGGTCTTTTAGTAAGGGTCTGTGAAGCCAGGTACAAGCCAGATATCTCATTCCTCAAGCTCATTACCTGCTAGTATTTTATGAAATCAAGTCATAAACTAAATTCAGCCAAAAGTACACTAGCAAGCAGGCACCAAGCCTGTCTTGTAGCTCAAGGACGTCCCGTTTTCTTCCTCAGGTACTTCCTACTACCCCCTAAGATGAAAGACGCTCCCAGAGAGACTCCCGAAGATCTAGATGGTAGGATGAGCCCTCCTGGGAACACCAAAGCCGTGGCGACTCCTGGGCTTCCCACAGCTCATTCAGGCAATTCCCAACCATTTCACAGATGAAAAATTGTTCCTAACATTCCTGAAGCTAATTAAATCCTCTGGTATAGGTTTCTATAACAATATTTGAAGCTCTAAGTATCTAATACTGAAGGTGTTAATTCCTTATTAGGATGCCTGAAATGATAACAGCCTGTAAAGAGAAAATTAGGCAAGAACCATGCCATTTATACTGAAGTACTTCCAAAGTAAATTACACACATACAATATAAAGATCTTATTCCAATAATTCTACTGAAATAAAGTCTCTGATGATAGGATGCTGTGGATAAATCTTCAACACTTACTCATCTCCCATTTTAACAAAGAGCAGAAAATTGGTTTTAGGGCCTTTGGCAAATATCAGTATCCAACTAGAAAAGAATTACATTGTTTCATTTTCATTGTAATGACTGTGACAGTTACCTTCTCTTAATCATGTAATAATATTATAGAGCTACCTTTCAAAATAAATTCCCTTAAGTTAAATAAAAAGTGAGTAAATAGAAATATTAGATAATCAATAGGAGAGGCATATAAGGTAAAAATTTGTGAAAATTGTTCTGTCCTAAGTTATGAACACTCCCAACTGACCACCCCAGCTATACCTTCCCACAATTTAGGAGATCACCAGCGACTAAGGAGGGCAGCTATTGCTAAAAAAGCCTGGGGCACATAATTTCCAATAATTCTGCCTCAAAGCACCACCCAGGCAACCCTGTAGGATAATCCGTCCTTACTGGAACCCTTTTTCCTTTAACACCCCACAGAGAGCATGTGGCTTACAATTCAGACTTCCTTTAATGTTTGTGTCAATCAAATTTTAGCACTTTAACAAAGGAAGGGAAGATAACTTTCATATACATCCAGGATAAGACGAACAGAGACTGAAATCCACTGTACTAACATAGCTATTGAATTGTGGACTTTTTTTTTTTCCTTTTCTCTATTTTTCAAATTTTCTGCAATGTTGTTATAGGCCTTTTCTAAGCAATATAACATTAAAAAAAATACACCTAAGCCTGATGTGATGGGAAAGGGGATACTGAAACCAAATTTATAAGACTCAAGCGGTGGTGGCTTGCTTTACAACAGGCTTCTGGGCATCACTGCAGAGAACTCCTTTAACGAGTTCACATTAGGAGGTTCTCTAGGATCCTTAATTCCTCTGTGCCATGCCCCACCCTTCCCAGTAATTTAAAACTCAGCCTTAGCTCAGTGCCTACTGCCATCTTGTCTGCCTGGGTGTCCCCTCTGTATCTCTGCCTCCCCAGACAGGCCTCTCTGGCTCATTCCTCACCAGTCTCCCCACAATGCCTGTCCCACAGTTCCCGTGGTTTTGACATCTGTCTCCACTACTACTATGTGCCGTGCCTGAGAATCTGGACATGTCATTTCTCCATGTCCCTAGCACCATGACCAGATCTTAGCACCCAGATATCTGCCCAAGACTGGAATTGATTCAATTGATAACCATTAAAAAAAAAAAAAAAAAAACAGAAAATACATTTGATATTAATAATAGCTACCATGCATTTAAGTGTTTTACATGCATCATCTCAGTTACTGTAACCTTTAGCCCTCCGAGGTATTCATCACCCTCTACAGGTGAGGAAACAAGGCGGGGAGAAGCGACACAGCGTGTCCATGTCCAATCTCCAAGCTGGAGAAGGTGGTGTGGAATCAAGCATGAAACTCCCCCATCATGTGAAACTGACTTTCCTCCTCGCCCAGTTCTACCTTCACAGGTTTACCAGTACAACAGACATGCAAAGCCACTGTCATCAATCTCTCCCACAATTCCATATCAGGAACGCAACAACTATACAAATAATAATAATAATTCAAAATAAACAAAATAAACAGAAAAGAGCACTGGCAGCTTGCTTCAGCTGTGACATCAACACGTTAATTCGTCTATGTTCTGAGGAACATTTGCACACTTTTCGATTTTGTAAAAACACAGAAGTATAAAATTCCGTAATGAACTCCACTTAAAAGTAATAATTTACACTAGGAAACATTTTGTCTCCTTGTCCCTCAATTCTTGAGATCAGTCTAGCCCACACCTGATGGCAAAAAGGCAAAAGCTTCTCTGAAACAGTAAATCAGAGAAAGATGGATACAGATTCAGACTAAAGTATTTCTGACATTTTCCTTGTTTCCGGGGGATCACAGGGGTAATTAGATTTAAGGGGAAAATAACATTTAAGTCAAAAAAATCAGTATGATAGGAATTATGTGAATCAGGCATATTTACTTTGTATGCTTTTCTATATTTTCTGTCTGTCTTACAAGTGAATAAAAGTACTATTTTTATATAATTAGGGTAGACTTTGTTACGAATTTTTAAAAAGGACTGAGGATATCCTTTCATCAATAATCTATAGCACACACTTAACTTAAACAGAACTTCAATATAACCAAGTGTTAGATTACCTGGAATTTACTTTAAAATACCACAAAAGAGCAATATGAAATCTATGTGTGTGTTAGTTTCAGTCTCCACCCTAATAGGAACTACACACTCCAATGGTGGTCAACTGACATTTATTCAAAGGAACCACACTCCCAGAGGCAGCTAGTTATCTCTCTTTCCATCTGACACTGGTGGTTTTTGTCAAAGTATTGTAGATATTAGAAACAAATTTTCATCAATAAAATTAGCAGTGGTTAAGATGTATAAACTGATTTCTTTCATGAATCTGGTACAAAAGTCTAATGACTAAATGCAATGTGATATTCTGGATTGGATTCTAGAACTGTAAAGGGAATTAATGAAAAAAAGTCTGGAGTTTAGTTAATATTAATGTACCAATGTTGATTTCTTAGTTTTGATAAATATAAAAACTCTGTATCATCTTTGCAATTTTCCTGTAGATCTCAAATTATTACCAAAAAATAAAAACTGAGTGAGCATGTAGAATATGACATGAAAACTAGAACCCTAGGCTTGACTCTTAAAGGTCCTGTGTCTAGAAACTGTTGCAAGGGACTCCTGTCCACACAACCCAGATAGTTAACAAAGTCTTCCTACTAAAATATGATGTATCTGCCCCCAGGAAAACCTATCATGTAATGTGCACGTAAAGAACACATGAAAGGAAAGATAAACATCTTTACGTGCAATGGAATGAAGTCTGAAAGTTGCTTTCATTATAACCCAGTAAGAAAGTTACTCCTAATTATTGGAGTTTAGAGATATTTACCAAAACAAATGAGCCTATTAGTTGTGCATAACCAGATCCATTTGTAATATAATACTCAAAACAGTTCTTCAACTGTAGCTTCTAAAGATGAATGTGCATCAATGTCTCACGGATTAGCAGAACAGTTAACATGGGAGGCAGGGGTTTCGGCTCAGGTCACGATCTCGTGGGTGGTGGGATTGAGCTCCGCATCAGGCTCCATGCTCAGCGGGGAGTCTGCTTGAAGATTCTCTCCCTCTGCCCCTCCCCCCACTTGTGCCCACACACTCTCTCTCTCAAATACATAAATCTTAAAAAAATATATGTGTGTTTCAAGCTAGCAGCAAGCTTCCCATCCATCCCTTCATGCTGCTCATATCCCTACCCAATGGCCATGTGGTATATAAACACACTGGAAAGAGTTCAAACAAAAAACAGAGCATCACTCCATTTGATCTTCACAACAGCCTAATAATGATGATGAAGGTGATGGAGGTTGTACTGGTGGTGCTGTCTCTATGTTCACCTATATTTCCAGATCATGTGGGCCATTACTTAATAGGCCAATTGTTCCCTCAGTAAATATGATACAGACTTTTAACTATATCCCTTTAAATGATTCGACTGCAAAAGTGTGAGATGTGTTATCAAGCAATTAATTAAATATTAACATTGGTGCCTACGTTACTGGAAATTGACTAATTAGTGGAAAACAGAGTCAAATGTATTATTTTTTTAATTACACAAATTAAATCACATAAAAGCAATATTATCACCATCCTGTTCTCTACACGGGAGGTAGAACACACTCAGCCTCCATCATTTAAAAACTATTTGTTGTCTGAAGCTACCAAAAGCTATTTCCAAACTCAATGCTGAGAGTCAGGAGCAGAAACACTGCGACTAGAACCCTGGTATACAGGCATTATAATCCTGGGCTCCACCAACCAGAACATGATGCTCCTTCAAAAAGCAAAGCAAAACAAAACAAAAAAGAAGGCTTTTCTATTGTGCATATCCAAGGCGTTGTCAACACATCACTGCTTCATTGTTCTGCCCATTCTTCATCAGAGAAGCCACAATTAAATGATGAGGCCTTCTTTTCCTTTTTCTAATAAAAGCCAGAGGAGAGAGAGTTCCACATCCTTACAACTTTTCATTTTCTAGAACTCCAAATTCACTCTTCAATAAATGTTTCATTCAAAGGCCTGAGTAAAAACAAAAGAGACCAGTCAAGTATCTGGAAATTCTGTGGCTTTCTCTGATCTGTATTAGGGAAATGCCCCCAAAACTGTCAAATGAAATTTCACTTATCTGTGCACAGTTGTGGTTACCCAGGACTAGAAAAGTGGTTTGACTAATGAGAGCAATTCTGGCCATGACAGTAACAGTTTTCTCAGAAACAGAAACTGAATGAGGCTAAGGGTTATAGCCACATGTAAAAACCATGCCATAAGGAATCAATGTTCCTGCGCATAATTAAACTGTAACATTTAAGACAAAAAGAATGTACTGGTACTGCCAGAGCAAAACCATCCTACTAAGTAAGTACTCAAAGGGCTGTTAGCTTTTGTGGATTCCCAGGAACAATCAGGAATGATACTTCGGAAGGGGAATATGGTAATGATTCCAGGAGGAAAAATATACATTGTCATCTCTCTTCACCTTTCACTAAGTGACTGAACTGTGTTTAGTAACAGGAACTCAAATACATTTTATTTTATATATTTATTACAAATGCATCTAAAAGACATTTTATTATTACAAGGGGGTCAAGGTAGATTCTAGTCCTGCCACTAATTCTCTTTGTGATTCTGGGCAAGTTAAAATTTACTTGAACCTCATTTTTCTAACTGTTAAATAGGATTAATAACCCATCATGCCAGGCTCAAAAGTCTTTAAGGATAAAAAAGTTAATAGGGAAGTGTGCTGGAAAAAATACAAAAAAAAAAAAAAAAAAAAAAAAAAA